>NW_028258268.1:0-6340 GCF_053883595.1 Heterocephalus glaber
GGGGGGGGGGGGGGGGGGGGGGGGGGGGGGGGGGGGGGGGGGGGGGGGGGGGGGGGGGGGGGGGGGGGGGGGGGGGGGGGGGGGGGGGGGGGGGGGGGGGGGGGGGGGGGGGGGGGGGGGGGGGGGGGGGGGGGGGGGGGGGGGGGGGGGGGGGGGGGGGGGGGGGGGGGGGGGGGGGGGGGGGGGGGGGGGGGGGGGGGGGGGGGGGGGGGGGGGGGGGGGGGGGGGGGGGGGGGGGGGGGGGGGGGGGGGGGGGGGGGGGGGGGGGGGGGGGGGGGGGGGGGGGGGGGGGGGGGGGGGGGGGGGGGGGGGGGGGGGGGGGGGGGGGGGGGGGGGGGGGGGGGGGGGGGGGGGGGGGGGGGGGGGGGGGGGGGGGGGGGGGGGGGGGGGGGGGGGGGGGGGGGGGGGGGGGGGGGGGGGGGGGGGGGGGGGGGGGGGGGGGGGGGGGGGGGGGGGGGGGGGGGGGGGGGGGGGGGGGGGGGGGGGGGGGGGGGGGGGGGGGGGGGGGGGGGGGGGGGGGGGGGGGGGGGGGGGGGGGGGGGGGGGGGGGGGGGGGGGGGGGGGGGGGGGGGGGGGGGGGGGGGGGGGGGGGGGGGGGGGGGGGGGGGGGGGGGGGGGGGGGGGGGGGGGGGGGGGGGGGGGGGGGGGGGGGGGGGGGGGGGGGGGGGGGGGGGGGGGGGGGGGGGGGGGGGGGGGGGGGGGGGGGGGGGGGGGGGGGGGGGGGGGGGGGGGGGGGGGGGGGGGGGGGGGGGGGGGGGGGGGGGGGGGGGGGGGGGGGGGGGGGGGGGGGGGGGGGGGGGGGGGGGGGGGGGGGGGGGGGGGGGGGGGGGGGGGGGGGGGGGGGGGGGGGGGGGGGGGGGGGGGGGGGGGGGGGGGGGGGGGGGGGGGGGGGGGGGGGGGGGGGGGGGGGGGGGGGGGGGGGGGGGGGGGGGGGGGGGGGGGGGGGGGGGGGGGGGGGGGGGGGGGGGGGGGGGGGGGGGGGGGGGGGGGGGGGGGGGGGGGGGGGGGGGGGGGGGGGGGGGGGGGGGGGGGGGGGGGGGGGGGGGGGGGGGGGGGGGGGGGGGGGGGGGGGGGGGGGGGGGGGGGGGGGGGGGGGGGGGGGGGGGGGGGGGGGGGGGGGGGGGGGGGGGGGGGGGGGGGGGGGGGGGGGGGGGGGGGGGGGGGGGGGGGGGGGGGGGGGGGGGGGGGGGGGGGGGGGGGGGGGGGGGGGGGGGGGGGGGGGGGGGGGGGGGGGGGGGGGGGGGGGGGGGGGGGGGGGGGGGGGGGGGGGGGGGGGGGGGGGGGGGGGGGGGGGGGGGGGGGGGGGGGGGGGGGGGGGGGGGGGGGGGGGGGGGGGGGGGGGGGGGGGGGGGGGGGGGGGGGGGGGGGGGGGGGGGGGGGGGGGGGGGGGGGGGGGGGGGGGGGGGGGGGGGGGGGGGGGGGGGGGGGGGGGGGGGGGGGGGGGGGGGGGGGGGGGGGGGGGGGGGGGGGGGGGGGGGGGGGGGGGGGGGGGGGGGGGGGGGGGGGGGGGGGGGGGGGGGGGGGGGGGGGGGGGGGGGGGGGGGGGGGGGGGGGGGGGGGGGGGGGGGGGGGGGGGGGGGGGGGGGGGGGGGGGGGGGGGGGGGGGGGGGGGGGGGGGGGGGGGGGGGGGGGGGGGGGGGGGGGGGGGGGGGGGGGGGGGGGGGGGGGGGGGGGGGGGGGGGGGGGGGGGGGGGGGGGGGGGGGGGGGGGGGGGGGGGGGGGGGGGGGGGGGGGGGGGGGGGGGGGGGGGGGGGGGGGGGGGGGGGGGGGGGGGGGGGGGGGGGGGGGGGGGGGGGGGGGGGGGGGGGGGGGGGGGGGGGGGGGGGGGGGGGGGGGGGGGGGGGGGGGGGGGGGGGGGGGGGGGGGGGGGGGGGGGGGGGGGGGGGGGGGGGGGGGGGGGGGGGGGGGGGGGGGGGGGGGGGGGGGGGGGGGGGGGGGGGGGGGGGGGGGGGGGGGGGGGGGGGGGGGGGGGGGGGGGGGGGGGGGGGGGGGGGGGGGGGGGGGGGGGGGGGGGGGGGGGGGGGGGGGGGGGGGGGGGGGGGGGGGGGGGGGGGGGGGGGGGGGGGGGGGGGGGGGGGGGGGGGGGGGGGGGGGGGGGGGGGGGGGGGGGGGGGGGGGGGGGGGGGGGGGGGGGGGGGGGGGGGGGGGGGGGGGGGGGGGGGGGGGGGGGGGGGGGGGGGGGGGGGGGGGGGGGGGGGGGGGGGGGGGGGGGGGGGGGGGGGGGGGGGGGGGGGGGGGGGGGGGGGGGGGGGGGGGGGGGGGGGGGGGGGGGGGGGGGGGGGGGGGGGGGGGGGGGGGGGGGGGGGGGGGGGGGGGGGGGGGGGGGGGGGGGGGGGGGGGGGGGGGGGGGGGGGGGGGGGGGGGGGGGGGGGGGGGGGGGGGGGGGGGGGGGGGGGGGGGGGGGGGGGGGGGGGGGGGGGGGGGGGGGGGGGGGGGGGGGGGGGGGGGGGGGGGGGGGGGGGGGGGGGGGGGGGGGGGGGGGGGGGGGGGGGGGGGGGGGGGGGGGGGGGGGGGGGGGGGGGGGGGGGGGGGGGGGGGGGGGGGGGGGGGGGGGGGGGGGGGGGGGGGGGGGGGGGGGGGGGGGGGGGGGGGGGGGGGGGGGGGGGGGGGGGGGGGGGGGGGGGGGGGGGGGGGGGGGGGGGGGGGGGGGGGGGGGGGGGGGGGGGGGGGGGGGGGGGGGGGGGGGGGGGGGGGGGGGGGGGGGGGGGGGGGGGGGGGGGGGGGGGGGGGGGGGGGGGGGGGGGGGGGGGGGGGGGGGGGGGGGGGGGGGGGGGGGGGGGGGGGGGGGGGGGGGGGGGGGGGGGGGGGGGGGGGGGGGGGGGGGGGGGGGGGGGGGGGGGGGGGGGGGGGGGGGGGGGGGGGGGGGGGGGGGGGGGGGGGGGGGGGGGGGGGGGGGGGGGGGGGGGGGGGGGGGGGGGGGGGGGGGGGGGGGGGGGGGGGGGGGGGGGGGGGGGGGGGGGGGGGGGGGGGGGGGGGGGGGGGGGGGGGGGGGGGGGGGGGGGGGGGGGGGGGGGGGGGGGGGGGGGGGGGGGGGGGGGGGGGGGGGGGGGGGGGGGGGGGGGGGGGGGGGGGGGGGGGGGGGGGGGGGGGGGGGGGGGGGGGGGGGGGGGGGGGGGGGGGGGGGGGGGGGGGGGGGGGGGGGGGGGGGGGGGGGGGGGGGGGGGGGGGGGGGGGGGGGGGGGGGGGGGGGGGGGGGGGGGGGGGGGGGGGGGGGGGGGGGGGGGGGGGGGGGGGGGGGGGGGGGGGGGGGGGGGGGGGGGGGGGGGGGGGGGGGGGGGGGGGGGGGGGGGGGGGGGGGGGGGGGGGGGGGGGGGGGGGGGGGGGGGGGGGGGGGGGGGGGGGGGGGGGGGGGGGGGGGGGGGGGGGGGGGGGGGGGGGGGGGGGGGGGGGGGGGGGGGGGGGGGGGGGGGGGGGGGGGGGGGGGGGGGGGGGGGGGGGGGGGGGGGGGGGGGGGGGGGGGGGGGGGGGGGGGGGGGGGGGGGGGGGGGGGGGGGGGGGGGGGGGGGGGGGGGGGGGGGGGGGGGGGGGGGGGGGGGGGGGGGGGGGGGGGGGGGGGGGGGGGGGGGGGGGGGGGGGGGGGGGGGGGGGGGGGGGGGGGGGGGGGGGGGGGGGGGGGGGGGGGGGGGGGGGGGGGGGGGGGGGGGGGGGGGGGGGGGGGGGGGGGGGGGGGGGGGGGGGGGGGGGGGGGGGGGGGGGGGGGGGGGGGGGGGGGGGGGGGGGGGGGGGGGGGGGGGGGGGGGGGGGGGGGGGGGGGGGGGGGGGGGGGGGGGGGGGGGGGGGGGGGGGGGGGGGGGGGGGGGGGGGGGGGGGGGGGGGGGGGGGGGGGGGGGGGGGGGGGGGGGGGGGGGGGGGGGGGGGGGGGGGGGGGGGGGGGGGGGGGGGGGGGGGGGGGGGGGGGGGGGGGGGGGGGGGGGGGGGGGGGGGGGGGGGGGGGGGGGGGGGGGGGGGGGGGGGGGGGGGGGGGGGGGGGGGGGGGGGGGGGGGGGGGGGGGGGGGGGGGGGGGGGGGGGGGGGGGGGGGGGGGGGGGGGGGGGGGGGGGGGGGGGGGGGGGGGGGGGGGGGGGGGGGGGGGGGGGGGGGGGGGGGGGGGGGGGGGGGGGGGGGGGGGGGGGGGGGGGGGGGGGGGGGGGGGGGGGGGGGGGGGGGGGGGGGGGGGGGGGGGGGGGGGGGGGGGGGGGGGGGGGGGGGGGGGGGGGGGGGGGGGGGGGGGGGGGGGGGGGGGGGGGGGGGGGGGGGGGGGGGGGGGGGGGGGGGGGGGGGGGGGGGGGGGGGGGGGGGGGGGGGGGGGGGGGGGGGGGGGGGGGGGGGGGGGGGGGGGGGGGGGGGGGGGGGGGGGGGGGGGGGGGGGGGGGGGGGGGGGGGGGGGGGGGGGGGGGGGGGGGGGGGGGGGGGGGGGGGGGGGGGGGGGGGGGGGGGGGGGGGGGGGGGGGGGGGGGGGGGGGGGGGGGGGGGGGGGGGGGGGGGGGGGGGGGGGGGGGGGGGGGGGGGGGGGGGGGGGGGGGGGGGGGGGGGGGGGGGGGGGGGGGGGGGGGGGGGGGGGGGGGGGGGGGGGGGGGGGGGGGGGGGGGGGGGGGGGGGGGGGGGGGGGGGGGGGGGGGGGGGGGGGGGGGGGGGGGGGGGGGGGGGGGGGGGGGGGGGGGGGGGGGGGGGGGGGGGGGGGGGGGGGGGGGGGGGGGGGGGGGGGGGGGGGGGGGGGGGGGGGGGGGGGGGGGGGGGGGGGGGGGGGGGGGGGGGGGGGGGGGGGGGGGGGGGGGGGGGGGGGGGGGGGGGGGGGGGGGGGGGGGGGGGGGGGGGGGGGGGGGGGGGGGGGGGGGGGGGGGGGGGGGGGGGGGGGGGGGGGGGGGGGGGGGGGGGGGGGGGGGGGGGGGGGGGGGGGGGGGGGGGGGGGGGGGGGGGGGGGGGGGGGGGGGGGGGGGGGGGGGGGGGGGGGGGGGGGGGGGGGGGGGGGGGGGGGGGGGGGGGGGGGGGGGGGGGGGGGGGGGGGGGGGGGGGGGGGGGGGGGGGGGGGGGGGGGGGGGGGGGGGGGGGGGGGGGGGGGGGGGGGGGGGGGGGGGGGGGGGGGGGGGGGGGGGGGGGGGGGGGGGGGGGGGGGGGGGGGGGGGGGGGGGGGGGGGGGGGGGGGGGGGGGGGGGGGGGGGGGGGGGGGGGGGGGGGGGGGGGGGGGGGGGGGGGGGGGGGGGGGGGGGGGGGGGGGGGGGGGGGGGGGGGGGGGGGGGGGGGGGGGGGGGGGGGGGGGGGGGGGGGGGGGGGGGGGGGGGGGGGGGGGGGGGGGGGGGGGGGGGGGGGGGGGGGGGGGGGGGGGGGGGGGGGGGGGGGGGGGGGGGGGGGGGGGGGGGGGGGGGGGGGGGGGGGGGGGGGGGGGGGGGGGGGGGGGGGGGGGGGGGGGGGGGGGGGGGGGGGGGGGGGGGGGGGGGGGGGGGGGGGGGGGGGGGGGGGGGGGGGGGGGGGGGGGGGGGGGGGGGGGGGGGGGGGGGGGGGGGGGGGGGGGGGGGGGGGGGGGGGGGGGGGGGGGGGGGGGGGGGGGGGGGGGGGGGGGGGGGGGGGGGGGGGGGGGGGGGGGGGGGGGGGGGGGGGGGGGGGGGGGGGGGGGGGGGGGGGGGGGGGGGGGGGGGGGGGGGGGGGGGGGGGGGGGGGGGGGGGGGGGGGGGGGGGGGGGGGGGGGGGGGGGGGGGGGGGGGGGGGGGGGGGGGGGGGGGGGGGGGGGGGGGGGGGGGGGGGGGGGGGGGGGGGGGGGGGGGGGGGGGGGGGGGGGGGGGGGGGGGGGGGGGGGGGGGGGGGGGGGGGGGGGGGGGGGGGGGGGGGGGGGGGGGGGGGGGGGGGGGGGGGGGGGGGGGGGGGGGGGGGGGGGGGGGGGGGGGGGGGGGGGGGGGGGGGGGGGGGGGGGGGGGGGGGGGGGGGGGGGGGGGGGGGGGGGGGGGGGGGGGGGGGGGGGGGGGGGGGGGGGGGGGGGGGGGGGGGGGGGGGGGGGGGGGGGGGGGGGGGGGGGGGGGGGGGGGGGGGGGGGGGGGGGGGGGGGGGGGGGGGGGGGGGGGGGGGGGGGGGGGGGGGGGGGGGGGGGGGGGGGGGGGGGGGGGGGGGGGGGGGGGGGGGGGGGGGGGGGGGGGGGGGGGGGGGGGGGGGGGGGGGGGGGGGGGGGGGGGGGGGGGGGGGGGGGGGGGGGGGGGGGGGGGGGGGGGGGGGGGGGGGGGGGGGGGGGGGGGGGGGGGGGGGGGGGGGGGGGGGGGGGGGGGGGGGGGGGGGGGGGGGGGGGGGGGGGGGGGGGGGGGGGGGGGGGGGGGGGGGGGGGGGGGGGGGGGGGGGGGGGGGGGGGGGGGGCCCCCAAAAAAAAAAAAAAAAAAAC
>NW_028258269.1:0-58066 GCF_053883595.1 Heterocephalus glaber
GGGGGGGGGGGGGGGGGGGGGGGGGGGGGGGGGGGGGGGGGGGGGGGGGGGGGGGCCCCCCGCGGCCCCCGGGGGGGGGGGGGGGGGGGGGGCGGGGGGGGGGGGGGGGGGGGGGGGGGGGGGGGGGGGGGGGGGGGGGGGGGGGGGGGGGGGGGGGGGGGGGGGGGGGGGGGGGGGGGGGGGGGGGGGGCCCCCGGGGGGGGGGGGGGGGGGGGGGGGGGGGGGGGGGGGGGGGGGGGGGGGGGGGGGGGGGGGGGGGGGGGGGGGGGGGGGGGGGGGGGGGGGGGGGGGGGGGGGGGGGGGGGGGGGCGGGGGGGGGGGGGGGGGGGGGGGGGGGGGGGGGGGGGGGGGGGGGGGGGGGGGGGGGGGGGGGGGGGGGGGGGGGGGGGGGGGGGGGGGGGGGGGGGGGGGGGGGGGGGGGGGGGGGGGGGGGGGGGGGGGGGGGGGGGGGGGGGGGGGGGGGGGGGGGGGGGGGGGGGGGGGGGGGCCCGGGGGGGGGGGGGGGGGGGGGGGGGGGGGGGGGGGGGGGGGGGGGGGGGGGGGGGGGGGGGGGGGGGGGGGGGGGGGGGGGGGGGGGGGGGGGGGGGGGGGGGGGGGGGGGGGGGGGGGGGGGGGGGGGGGGGGGGGGCGGGGGGGGGGGGGGGGGGCGGCCCGGGGGGGGGGGGCGGGGGGGGGGGGGGGGGGGGGGGGGGGGGGGGGGGGGGGGGGGGGGGGGGGGGGGGGGGGGGGGGGGGGGGGGGGGGGGGGGGGGGGGGGGGGGGGGGGGGGGGGGGGGGGGGGGGGGGGGGGGGGGGGGGGGGGGGGGGGGGGGGGGGGGGGGGGGGGGGGGGGGGGGGGGGGGGGGGGGGGGGGGGGGGGGGGGGGGGGGGGGGGGGGGGGGGGGGGGGGGGGGGGGGGGGGGGGGGGGGGGGGGGGGGGGGGGGGGGGGGGGGGGGGGGGGGGGGGGGGGGGGGGGGGGGGGGGGGGGGGGGGGGGGGGGGGGGGGGGGGGGGGGGGGGGGGGGGGGGCGGGGGGGGGGGGGCCCCGGGGGGGGGGGGGGGGGGGGGGGGGGGGGGGGGGGGGGGGGGGGGGGGGGGGGGGGGGGGGGGGGGGGGGGGGGGGGGGGGGGGGGCGGGGGGGGGGGGGGGGGGGGGGGGGGGGGGGGGGGGGGGGGGGGGGGGGGGGGGGGGGGGGGGGGGGGGGGCGGGGGGGGGGGGGGGGGGGGGGGGGGCCCCGGGGGGGGGGGGGGGGGGGGGGGGGGGGGGGGGGGGGGGGGGGGGGGGGGGGGGGGGGGGGGGGGGGGGGGGGGGGGGGGGGGGGGGGGGGGGGGGGGGGGGGGGGGGGGGGGGGGGGGGGGGGGGGGGGGCGGGGGGGGGGGGGGGGGGGGGGGGGGGGGGGGGGGGGGGGGGGGGGGGGGGGGGGGGGGGGGGGGGGGGGGGGGGGGGGGGGGCCGGGGGGGGGGGGGGGGGGGGGGGGGGGGGGGGGGGGGGGGGGGGGGGGGGGGGGGGGGGGGGGGGGGGGGGGGGGGGGGGGGGGGGGGGGGGGGGGGGGGGGGGGGGGGGGGGGGGGGGGGGGGGGGGGGGGGGGGGGGGGGGGGGGGGGGGGGGGGGGGGGGGGGGGGGGGGGGGGGGGGGGGGGGGGGGGGGGGGGGGGGGGGGGGGGGGGGGGGGGGGGGGGGGGGGGGGGGGGGGGGGGGGGGGGGGGGGGGGGGGGGGGGGGGGGGGGGGGGGGGGGGGGGGGGGGGGGGGGGGGGGGGGGGGGGGGGGGGGGGGGGGGGGGGGGGGGGGGGGGGGGGGGGGGGGGGGGCGGGGGGGGGGGGGGGGGGGGGGGGGGGGGGGGGGGGGGGGGGGGGGGGGGGGGGGGGGGGGGGGGGGGGGGGGGGGGGGGGGGGGGGGGGGGGGGGGGGGGGGGGGGGGGGGGGGGGGGGGGGGGGGGGGGGGGGGGGGGGGGGGGGGGGGGGGGGGGGGGGGGGGGGGGGGGGGGGGGGGGGGGGGGGGGGGGGGGGGGGGGGGGGGGGGGGGGGGGGGGGGGGGGGGGGGGGGGGGGGGGGGGGGGGGGGGGGGGGGGGGGGGGGGGGGGGGGGGGGGGGGGGGGGGGGGGGGGGGGGGGGGGGGGGGGGGGGGGGGGGGGGGGGGGGGGGGGGGGGGCGGGGGGGGGGGGGGGGGGGGGGGGGGGGGGGGGGGGGGGGGGGGGGGGGGGGGGGGCCCCCGGCCGGGGGGGGGGGGGGGGGGGGGGGGGGGGGGGGGTGGGGGGGGGGGGGGGGGGGGGGGGGGGGGGGGGGG
The DNA here is from genome assembly GCF_053883595.1 of Heterocephalus glaber. Lineage (NCBI taxonomy): Eukaryota > Metazoa > Chordata > Mammalia > Rodentia > Bathyergidae > Heterocephalus > Heterocephalus glaber. The sequence goes on from NW_028258269.1 coordinate 2,262, forward strand.
GGGGGGGGGGGGGGGGGGGGGGGGGGGGGGGGGGGGGGGGGGGGGGGGGGGGGGGGGGGGGGGGGGGGGGGGGGGGGGGGGGGGGGGGGGGGGGGGGGGGGGGGGGGGGGGGGGGGGGGGGGGGGGGGGGGGGGGGGGGGGGGGGGGGGGGGGGGGGGGGGGGGGGGGGGGGGGGGGGGGGGGGGGGGGGGGGGGGGGGGGGGGGGGGGGGGGGGGGGGGGGGGGGGGGGGGGGGGGGGGGGGGGGGGGGGGGGGGGGGGGGGGGGGGGGGGGGGGGGGGGGGGGGGGGGGGGGGGGGGGGGGGGGGGGGGGGGGGGGGGGGGGGGGGGGGGGGGGGGGGGGGGGCGGGGGGGGGGGGGGGGGGGGGGGGGGGGGGGGGGGGGGGGGGGGGGGGGGGGGGGGGGGGGGGGGGGGGGGGGGGGGGGGGGGGGGGGGGGGGGGGGGGGGGGGGGGGGGGGGGGGGGGGGGGGGGGGGGGGGGGGGGGGGGGGGGGGGGGGGGGGGGGGGGGGGGGGGGGGGGGGGGGGGGGGGGGGGGGGGGGGGGGGGGGGGGGGGGGGGGGGGGGGGGGGGGGGGGGGGGGGGGGGGGGGGGGGGGGGGGGGGGGGGGGGCGGGGGGGGGGGGGGGGGGGGGGGGGGGGGGGGGGGGGGGGGGGGGGGGGGGGGGGGGGGGGGGGGGGGGGGGGGGGGGGGGGGGGGGGGGGGGGGGGGGGGGGGGGGGGGGGCCGGGGGGGGGGGGGGGGGGGGGGGGGGGGGGGGGGGGGGGGGGGGGGGGGGGGGGGGGGGGGGGGGGGGGGGGGGGGGGGGGGGGGGGGGGGGGGGGCCCCCGGGGGGGGGGGGGGGGGGGGGGGGGGGGGGCCGGGGGGGGGGGGGGGGGGGGGGGGGGGGGGGGGGGGGGGGGGGGGGGGGGGGGGGGGGGGGGGGGGGGGGGGGGCGGGGGGGGGGGGGGGGGGGGGGGGGGGGGGGGGGGGGGGGGGGGGGGGGGGGGGGGGGGGGGGGGGGGGGGGGGGGGGGGGGGGGGGGGGGGGGGGGGGGGGGGGGGGGGGGGGGGGGGGGGGGGGGGGGCGGGGGGGGGGGGGGGGGGGGGGGGGGGGGGGGGGGGGGGGGGGGGGGGGGGGGGGGGGGGGGGGGGGGGGGGGGGGGGGGGGGGGGGGGGGGGGGGGGGGGGGGCGGGGGGGCCGGGGGGGGGGGGGGGGGGGGGGGGGGGGGGGGGGGGGGGGCCCCCCCGGGGGGGGGGGGGGGGGGGGGGGGGGGGGGGGGGGGGGGGGGGGGGGGGGGGGGGGGGGGGGCGGGGGGGGGGGGGGGGGGGGGGGGGGGGGGGGGGGGGGGGGGGGGGGGGGGGGGGGGGGGGGGGGGGGGGGGGCGGGGGGGGGGGGGGGGGGGGGGGGGGGGGGGGGGGGGGGGGGGGGGGGGGGGGGGGGGGGGGGGGGGGGGGGGGGGGGGGGGGGGGGGGGGGGGGGGGGGGGGGGGGGGGGGGGGGGGGGGGGGGGGGGGGGGGGGGGGGGGGGGGGGGGGGGGGGGGGGGGGGGGGGGGGGGGGGGGGGGGGGGGGGGGGGGGGGCGGGGGGGGGGGGGGGGGGGGGGGGGGGGGGGGGGGGGGGGGGGGGGGGGGGGGGGGGGGGGGGGGGGGGGGGGGGGGGGGGGGGGGGGGGGGGGGGGGGGGGGGGGGGGGGGGGGGGGGGGGGGGGGGGGGGGGGGGGGGGGGGGGGGGGGGGGGGGGGGGGGGGGGGGGGGGGGGGGGGGGGGGGGGGGGGGGGGGGGGGGGGGGGGGGGGGGGGGGGGGGGGGGGGGGGGGGGGGGGGGGGGGGGGGGGGGGGGGGGGGGGGGGGGGGGGGGGGGGGGGGGGGGGGGGGGGGGGGGGGGGGGGGGGGGGGGGGGGGGGGGGGGGGGGGGGGGGGGGGGGGGGGGGGGGGGGGGGGGGGGGGGGGGGGGGGGGGGGGGGGGGGGGGGGGGGGGGGGGGGTGGGGGGGGGGGTGGGGGGGGGGGGGGGGGGGCGGGGGGGGGGGGGGGGGGGGGGGGGGGGGGGGGGGGGGGGGGGGGGGGGGGGGGGGGGGGGGGGGGGGGGGGGGGGGGGGGGGGGGGGGGGGGGGGGGGGGGGGGGGGGGGGGGGGGGGGGGGGGGGGGGGGGGGGGGGGGGGGGGGGGGGGTGGGGGGGGGGGGGGGGGGGGGGGGGGGGGGGGGGGGGGGGGGGGGGGGGGGGGGGGGGGGGGGGGGGGGGGGGGGGGGGGGGGGGGGGGGGGGGGGGGGGGGGGGGGGGGGGGGGGGGGGGGGGGGGGGGGGGGGGGGGGGGGGGGGGGGGGGGGGGGGGGGGGGGGGGGGGGGGGGGGGGGGGGGGGGGGGGGGGGGGGGGGGGGGGGGGGGGGGGGGGGGGGGGGGGGGGGGGGGGGGGGGGGGGGGGGGGGGGGGGGGGGGGGGGGGGGGGGGGGGGGGGGGGGGGGGGGGGGGGGGGGGGGGGGGGGGGGGGGGGGGGGGGGGGGGGGGGGGGGGGGGGGGGGGGGGGGGGGGGGGGGGGGGGGGGGGGGGGGGGGGGGGGGGGGGGGGGGGGGGGGGGGGGGGGGGGGGGGGGGGGGGGGGGGGGGGGGGGGGGGGGGGGGGGGGGGGGGGGGGGGGGGGGGGGGGGGGGGGGGGGGGGGGGGGGGGGGGGGGGGGGGGGGGGGGGGGGGGGGGGGGGGGGGGGGGGGGGGGGGGGGGGGGGGGGGGGGGGGGGGGGGGGGGGGGGGGGGGGGGGGGGGGGGGGGGGGGGGGGGGGGGGGGGGGGGGGGGGGGGGGGGGGGGGGGGGGGGGGGGGGGGGGGGGGGGGGGGGGGGGGGGGGGGGGGGGGGGGGGGGGGGGGGGGGGGGGGGGGGGGGGGGGGGGGGGGGGGGGGGGGGGGGGGGGGGGGGGGGGGGGGGGGGGGGGGGGGGGGGGGGGGGGGGGGGGGGGGGGGGGGGGGGGGGGGGGGGGGGGGGGGGGGGGGGGGGGGGGGGGGGGGGGGGGGGGGGGGGGGGGGGGGGGGGGGGGGGGGGGGGGGGGGGGGGGGGGGGGGGGGGGGGGGGGGGGGGGGGGGGGGGGGGGGGGGGGGGGGGGGGGGGGGGGGGGGGGGGGGGGGGGGGGGGGGGGGGGGGGGGGGGGGGGGGGGGGGGGGGGGGGGGGGGGGGGGGGGGGGGGGGGGGGGGGGGGGGGGGGGGGGGGGGGGGGGGGGGGGGGGGGGGGGGGGGGGGGGGGGGGGGGGGGGGGGGGGGGGGGGGGGGGGGGGGGGGGGGGGGGGGGGGGGGGGGGGGGGGGGGGGGGGGGGGGGGGGGGGGGGGGGGGGGGGGGGGGGGGGGGGGGGGGGGGGGGGGGGGGGGGGGGGGGGGGGGGGGGGGGGGGGGGGGGGGGGGGGGGGGGGGGGGGGGGGGGGGGGGGGGGGGGGGGGGGGGGGGGGGGGGGGGGGGGGGGGGGGGGGGGGGGGGGGGGGGGGGGGGGGGGGGGGGGGGGGGGGGGGGGGGGGGGGGGGGGGGGGGGGGGGGGGGGGGGGGGGGGGGGGGGGGGGGGGGGGGGGGGGGGGGGGGGGGGGGGGGGGGGGGGGGGGGGGGGGGGGGGGGGGGGGGGGGGGGGGGGGGGGGGGGGGGGGGGGGGGGGGGGGGGGGGGGGGGGGGGGGGGGGGGGGGGGGGGGGGGGGGGGGGGGGGGGGGGGGGGGGGGGGGGGGGGGGGGGGGGGGGGGGGGGGGGGGGGGGGGGGGGGGGGGGGGGGGGGGGGGGGGGGGGGGGGGGGGGGGGGGGGGGGGGGGGGGGGGGGGGGGGGGGGGGGGGGGGGGGGGGGGGGGGGGGGGGGGGGGGGGGGGGGGGGGGGGGGGGGGGGGGGGGGGGGGGGGGGGGGGGGGGGGGGGGGGGGGGGGGGGGGGGGGGGGGGGGGGGGGGGGGGGGGGGGGGGGGGGGGGGGGGGGGGGGGGGGGGGGGGGGGGGGGGGGGGGGGGGGGGGGGGGGGGGGGGGGGGGGGGGGGGGGGGGGGGGGGGGGGGGGGGGGGGGGGGGGGGGGGGGGGGGGGGGGGGGGGGGGGGGGGGGGGGGGGGGGGGGGGGGGGGGGGGGGGGGGGGGGGGGGGGGGGGGGGGGGGGGGGGGGGGGGGGGGGGGGGGGGGGGGGGGGGGGGGGGGGGGGGGGGGGGGGGGGGGGGGGGGGGGGGGGGGGGGGGGGGGGGGGGGGGGGGGGGGGGGGGGGGGGGGGGGGGGGGGGGGGGGGGGGGGGGGGGGGGGGGGGGGGGGGGGGGGGGGGGGGGGGGGGGGGGGGGGGGGGGGGGGGGGGGGGGGGGGGGGGGGGGGGGGGGGGGGGGGGGGGGGGGGGGGGGGGGGGGGGGGGGGGGGGGGGGGGGGGGGGGGGGGGGGGGGGGGGGGGGGGGGGGGGGGGGGGGGGGGGGGGGGGGGGGGGGGGGGGGGGGGGGGGGGGGGGGGGGGGGGGGGGGGGGGGGGGGGGGGGGGGGGGGGGGGGGGGGGGGGGGGGGGGGGGGGGGGGGGGGGGGGGGGGGGGGGGGGGGGGGGGGGGGGGGGGGGGGGGGGGGGGGGGGGGGGGGGGGGGGGGGGGGGGGGGGGGGGGGGGGGGGGGGGGGGGGGGGGGGGGGGGGGGGGGGGGGGGGGGGGGGGGGGGGGGGGGGGGGGGGGGGGGGGGGGGGGGGGGGGGGGGGGGGGGGGGGGGGGGGGGGGGGGGGGGGGGGGGGGGGGGGGGGGGGGGGGGGGGGGGGGGGGGGGGGGGGGGGGGGGGGGGGGGGGGGGGGGGGGGGGGGGGGGGGGGGGGGGGGGGGGGGGGGGGGGGGGGGGGGGGGGGGGGGGGGGGGGGGGGGGGGGGGGGGGGGGGGGGGGGGGGGGGGGGGGGGGGGGGGGGGGGGGGGGGGGGGGGGGGGGGGGGGGGGGGGGGGGGGGGGGGGGGGGGGGGGGGGGGGGGGGGGGGGGGGGGGGGGGGGGGGGGGGGGGGGGGGGGGGGGGGGGGGGGGGGGGGGGGGGGGGGGGGGGGGGGGGGGGGGGGGGGGGGGGGGGGGGGGGGGGGGGGGGGGGGGGGGGGGGGGGGGGGGGGGGGGGGGGGGGGGGGGGGGGGGGGGGGGGGGGGGGGGGGGGGGGGGGGGGGGGGGGGGGGGGGGGGGGGGGGGGGGGGGGGGGGGGGGGGGGGGGGGGGGGGGGGGGGGGGGGGGGGGGGGGGGGGGGGGGGGGGGGGGGGGGGGGGGGGGGGGGGGGGGGGGGGGGGGGGGGGGGGGGGGGGGGGGGGGGGGGGGGGGGGGGGGGGGGGGGGGGGGGGGGGGGGGGGGGGGGGGGGGGGGGGGGGGGGGGGGGGGGGGGGGGGGGGGGGGGGGGGGGGGGGGGGGGGGGGGGGGGGGGGGGGGGGGGGGGGGGGGGGGGGGGGGGGGGGGGGGGGGGGGGGGGGGGGGGGGGGGGGGGGGGGGGGGGGGGGGGGGGGGGGGGGGGGGGGGGGGGGGGGGGGGGGGGGGGGGGGGGGGGGGGGGGGGGGGGGGGGGGGGGGGGGGGGGGGGGGGGGGGGGGGGGGGGGGGGGGGGGGGGGGGGGGGGGGGGGGGGGGGGGGGGGGGGGGGGGGGGGGGGGGGGGGGGGGGGGGGGGGGGGGGGGGGGGGGGGGGGGGGGGGGGGGGGGGGGGGGGGGGGGGGGGGGGGGGGGGGGGGGGGGGGGGGGGGGGGGGGGGGGGGGGGGGGGGGGGGGGGGGGGGGGGGGGGGGGGGGGGGGGGGGGGGGGGGGGGGGGGGGGGGGGGGGGGGGGGGGGGGGGGGGGGGGGGGGGGGGGGGGGGGGGGGGGGGGGGGGGGGGGGGGGGGGGGGGGGGGGGGGGGGGGGGGGGGGGGGGGGGGGGGGGGGGGGGGGGGGGGGGGGGGGGGGGGGGGGGGGGGGGGGGGGGGGGGGGGGGGGGGGGGGGGGGGGGGGGGGGGGGGGGGGGGGGGGGGGGGGGGGGGGGGGGGGGGGGGGGGGGGGGGGGGGGGGGGGGGGGGGGGGGGGGGGGGGGGGGGGGGGGGGGGGGGGGGGGGGGGGGGGGGGGGGGGGGGGGGGGGGGGGGGGGGGGGGGGGGGGGGGGGGGGGGGGGGGGGGGGGGGGGGGGGGGGGGGGGGGGGGGGGGGGGGGGGGGGGGGGGGGGGGGGGGGGGGGGGGGGGGGGGGGGGGGGGGGGGGGGGGGGGGGGGGGGGGGGGGGGGGGGGGGGGGGGGGGGGGGGGGGGGGGGGGGGGGGGGGGGGGGGGGGGGGGGGGGGGGGGGGGGGGGGGGGGGGGGGGGGGGGGGGGGGGGGGGGGGGGGGGGGGGGGGGGGGGGGGGGGGGGGGGGGGGGGGGGGGGGGGGGGGGGGGGGGGGGGGGGGGGGGGGGGGGGGGGGGGGGGGGGGGGGGGGGGGGGGGGGGGGGGGGGGGGGGGGGGGGGGGGGGGGGGGGGGGGGGGGGGGGGGGGGGGGGGGGGGGGGGGGGGGGGGGGGGGGGGGGGGGGGGGGGGGGGGGGGGGGGGGGGGGGGGGGGGGGGGGGGGGGGGGGGGGGGGGGGGGGGGGGGGGGGGGGGGGGGGGGGGGGGGGGGGGGGGGGGGGGGGGGGGGGGGGGGGGGGGGGGGGGGGGGGGGGGGGGGGGGGGGGGGGGGGGGGGGGGGGGGGGGGGGGGGGGGGGGGGGGGGGGGGGGGGGGGGGGGGGGGGGGGGGGGGGGGGGGGGGGGGGGGGGGGGGGGGGGGGGGGGGGGGGGGGGGGGGGGGGGGGGGGGGGGGGGGGGGGGGGGGGGGGGGGGGGGGGGGGGGGGGGGGGGGGGGGGGGGGGGGGGGGGGGGGGGGGGGGGGGGGGGGGGGGGGGGGGGGGGGGGGGGGGGGGGGGGGGGGGGGGGGGGGGGGGGGGGGGGGGGGGGGGGGGGGGGGGGGGGGGGGGGGGGGGGGGGGGGGGGGGGGGGGGGGGGGGGGGGGGGGGGGGGGGGGGGGGGGGGGGGGGGGGGGGGGGGGGGGGGGGGGGGGGGGGGGGGGGGGGGGGGGGGGGGGGGGGGGGGGGGGGGGGGGGGGGGGGGGGGGGGGGGGGGGGGGGGGGGGGGGGGGGGGGGGGGGGGGGGGGGGGGGGGGGGGGGGGGGGGGGGGGGGGGGGGGGGGGGGGGGGGGGGGGGGGGGGGGGGGGGGGGGGGGGGGGGGGGGGGGGGGGGGGGGGGGGGGGGGGGGGGGGGGGGGGGGGGGGGGGGGGGGGGGGGGGGGGGGGGGGGGGGGGGGGGGGGGGGGGGGGGGGGGGGGGGGGGGGGGGGGGGGGGGGGGGGGGGGGGGGGGGGGGGGGGGGGGGGGGGGGGGGGGGGGGGGGGGGGGGGGGGGGGGGGGGGGGGGGGGGGGGGGGGGGGGGGGGGGGGGGGGGGGGGGGGGGGGGGGGGGGGGGGGGGGGGGGGGGGGGGGGGGGGGGGGGGGGGGGGGGGGGGGGGGGGGGGGGGGGGGGGGGGGGGGGGGGGGGGGGGGGGGGGGGGGGGGGGGGGGGGGGGGGGGGGGGGGGGGGGGGGGGGGGGGGGGGGGGGGGGGGGGGGGGGGGGGGGGGGGGGGGGGGGGGGGGGGGGGGGGGGGGGGGGGGGGGGGGGGGGGGGGGGGGGGGGGGGGGGGGGGGGGGGGGGGGGGGGGGGGGGGGGGGGGGGGGGGGGGGGGGGGGGGGGGGGGGGGGGGGGGGGGGGGGGGGGGGGGGGGGGGGGGGGGGGGGGGGGGGGGGGGGGGGGGGGGGGGGGGGGGGGGGGGGGGGGGGGGGGGGGGGGGGGGGGGGGGGGGGGGGGGGGGGGGGGGGGGGGGGGGGGGGGGGGGGGGGGGGGGGGGGGGGGGGGGGGGGGGGGGGGGGGGGGGGGGGGGGGGGGGGGGGGGGGGGGGGGGGGGGGGGGGGGGGGGGGGGGGGGGGGGGGGGGGGGGGGGGGGGGGGGGGGGGGGGGGGGGGGGGGGGGGGGGGGGGGGGGGGGGGGGGGGGGGGGGGGGGGGGGGGGGGGGGGGGGGGGGGGGGGGGGGGGGGGGGGGGGGGGGGGGGGGGGGGGGGGGGGGGGGGGGGGGGGGGGGGGGGGGGGGGGGGGGGGGGGGGGGGGGGGGGGGGGGGGGGGGGGGGGGGGGGGGGGGGGGGGGGGGGGGGGGGGGGGGGGGGGGGGGGGGGGGGGGGGGGGGGGGGGGGGGGGGGGGGGGGGGGGGGGGGGGGGGGGGGGGGGGGGGGGGGGGGGGGGGGGGGGGGGGGGGGGGGGGGGGGGGGGGGGGGGGGGGGGGGGGGGGGGGGGGGGGGGGGGGGGGGGGGGGGGGGGGGGGGGGGGGGGGGGGGGGGGGGGGGGGGGGGGGGGGGGGGGGGGGGGGGGGGGGGGGGGGGGGGGGGGGGGGGGGGGGGGGGGGGGGGGGGGGGGGGGGGGGGGGGGGGGGGGGGGGGGGGGGGGGGGGGGGGGGGGGGGGGGGGGGGGGGGGGGGGGGGGGGGGGGGGGGGGGGGGGGGGGGGGGGGGGGGGGGGGGGGGGGGGGGGGGGGGGGGGGGGGGGGGGGGGGGGGGGGGGGGGGGGGGGGGGGGGGGGGGGGGGGGGGGGGGGGGGGGGGGGGGGGGGGGGGGGGGGGGGGGGGGGGGGGGGGGGGGGGGGGGGGGGGGGGGGGGGGGGGGGGGGGGGGGGGGGGGGGGGGGGGGGGGGGGGGGGGGGGGGGGGGGGGGGGGGGGGGGGGGGGGGGGGGGGGGGGGGGGGGGGGGGGGGGGGGGGGGGGGGGGGGGGGGGGGGGGGGGGGGGGGGGGGGGGGGGGGGGGGGGGGGGGGGGGGGGGGGGGGGGGGGGGGGGGGGGGGGGGGGGGGGGGGGGGGGGGGGGGGGGGGGGGGGGGGGGGGGGGGGGGGGGGGGGGGGGGGGGGGGGGGGGGGGGGGGGGGGGGGGGGGGGGGGGGGGGGGGGGGGGGGGGGGGGGGGGGGGGGGGGGGGGGGGGGGGGGGGGGGGGGGGGGGGGGGGGGGGGGGGGGGGGGGGGGGGGGGGGGGGGGGGGGGGGGGGGGGGGGGGGGGGGGGGGGGGGGGGGGGGGGGGGGGGGGGGGGGGGGGGGGGGGGGGGGGGGGGGGGGGGGGGGGGGGGGGGGGGGGGGGGGGGGGGGGGGGGGGGGGGGGGGGGGGGGGGGGGGGGGGGGGGGGGGGGGGGGGGGGGGGGGGGGGGGGGGGGGGGGGGGGGGGGGGGGGGGGGGGGGGGGGGGGGGGGGGGGGGGGGGGGGGGGGGGGGGGGGGGGGGGGGGGGGGGGGGGGGGGGGGGGGGGGGGGGGGGGGGGGGGGGGGGGGGGGGGGGGGGGGGGGGGGGGGGGGGGGGGGGGGGGGGGGGGGGGGGGGGGGGGGGGGGGGGGGGGGGGGGGGGGGGGGGGGGGGGGGGGGGGGGGGGGGGGGGGGGGGGGGGGGGGGGGGGGGGGGGGGGGGGGGGGGGGGGGGGGGGGGGGGGGGGGGGGGGGGGGGGGGGGGGGGGGGGGGGGGGGGGGGGGGGGGGGGGGGGGGGGGGGGGGGGGGGGGGGGGGGGGGGGGGGGGGGGGGGGGGGGGGGGGGGGGGGGGGGGGGGGGGGGGGGGGGGGGGGGGGGGGGGGGGGGGGGGGGGGGGGGGGGGGGGGGGGGGGGGGGGGGGGGGGGGGGGGGGGGGGGGGGGGGGGGGGGGGGGGGGGGGGGGGGGGGGGGGGGGGGGGGGGGGGGGGGGGGGGGGGGGGGGGGGGGGGGGGGGGGGGGGGGGGGGGGGGGGGGGGGGGGGGGGGGGGGGGGGGGGGGGGGGGGGGGGGGGGGGGGGGGGGGGGGGGGGGGGGGGGGGGGGGGGGGGGGGGGGGGGGGGGGGGGGGGGGGGGGGGGGGGGGGGGGGGGGGGGGGGGGGGGGGGGGGGGGGGGGGGGGGGGGGGGGGGGGGGGGGGGGGGGGGGGGGGGGGGGGGGGGGGGGGGGGGGGGGGGGGGGGGGGGGGGGGGGGGGGGGGGGGGGGGGGGGGGGGGGGGGGGGGGGGGGGGGGGGGGGGGGGGGGGGGGGGGGGGGGGGGGGGGGGGGGGGGGGGGGGGGGGGGGGGGGGGGGGGGGGGGGGGGGGGGGGGGGGGGGGGGGGGGGGGGGGGGGGGGGGGGGGGGGGGGGGGGGGGGGGGGGGGGGGGGGGGGGGGGGGGGGGGGGGGGGGGGGGGGGGGGGGGGGGGGGGGGGGGGGGGGGGGGGGGGGGGGGGGGGGGGGGGGGGGGGGGGGGGGGGGGGGGGGGGGGGGGGGGGGGGGGGGGGGGGGGGGGGGGGGGGGGGGGGGGGGGGGGGGGGGGGGGGGGGGGGGGGGGGGGGGGGGGGGGGGGGGGGGGGGGGGGGGGGGGGGGGGGGGGGGGGGGGGGGGGGGGGGGGGGGGGGGGGGGGGGGGGGGGGGGGGGGGGGGGGGGGGGGGGGGGGGGGGGGGGGGGGGGGGGGGGGGGGGGGGGGGGGGGGGGGGGGGGGGGGGGGGGGGGGGGGGGGGGGGGGGGGGGGGGGGGGGGGGGGGGGGGGGGGGGGGGGGGGGGGGGGGGGGGGGGGGGGGGGGGGGGGGGGGGGGGGGGGGGGGGGGGGGGGGGGGGGGGGGGGGGGGGGGGGGGGGGGGGGGGGGGGGGGGGGGGGGGGGGGGGGGGGGGGGGGGGGGGGGGGGGGGGGGGGGGGGGGGGGGGGGGGGGGGGGGGGGGGGGGGGGGGGGGGGGGGGGGGGGGGGGGGGGGGGGGGGGGGGGGGGGGGGGGGGGGGGGGGGGGGGGGGGGGGGGGGGGGGGGGGGGGGGGGGGGGGGGGGGGGGGGGGGGGGGGGGGGGGGGGGGGGGGGGGGGGGGGGGGGGGGGGGGGGGGGGGGGGGGGGGGGGGGGGGGGGGGGGGGGGGGGGGGGGGGGGGGGGGGGGGGGGGGGGGGGGGGGGGGGGGGGGGGGGGGGGGGGGGGGGGGGGGGGGGGGGGGGGGGGGGGGGGGGGGGGGGGGGGGGGGGGGGGGGGGGGGGGGGGGGGGGGGGGGGGGGGGGGGGGGGGGGGGGGGGGGGGGGGGGGGGGGGGGGGGGGGGGGGGGGGGGGGGGGGGGGGGGGGGGGGGGGGGGGGGGGGGGGGGGGGGGGGGGGGGGGGGGGGGGGGGGGGGGGGGGGGGGGGGGGGGGGGGGGGGGGGGGGGGGGGGGGGGGGGGGGGGGGGGGGGGGGGGGGGGGGGGGGGGGGGGGGGGGGGGGGGGGGGGGGGGGGGGGGGGGGGGGGGGGGGGGGGGGGGGGGGGGGGGGGGGGGGGGGGGGGGGGGGGGGGGGGGGGGGGGGGGGGGGGGGGGGGGGGGGGGGGGGGGGGGGGGGGGGGGGGGGGGGGGGGGGGGGGGGGGGGGGGGGGGGGGGGGGGGGGGGGGGGGGGGGGGGGGGGGGGGGGGGGGGGGGGGGGGGGGGGGGGGGGGGGGGGGGGGGGGGGGGGGGGGGGGGGGGGGGGGGGGGGGGGGGGGGGGGGGGGGGGGGGGGGGGGGGGGGGGGGGGGGGGGGGGGGGGGGGGGGGGGGGGGGGGGGGGGGGGGGGGGGGGGGGGGGGGGGGGGGGGGGGGGGGGGGGGGGGGGGGGGGGGGGGGGGGGGGGGGGGGGGGGGGGGGGGGGGGGGGGGGGGGGGGGGGGGGGGGGGGGGGGGGGGGGGGGGGGGGGGGGGGGGGGGGGGGGGGGGGGGGGGGGGGGGGGGGGGGGGGGGGGGGGGGGGGGGGGGGGGGGGGGGGGGGGGGGGGGGGGGGGGGGGGGGGGGGGGGGGGGGGGGGGGGGGGGGGGGGGGGGGGGGGGGGGGGGGGGGGGGGGGGGGGGGGGGGGGGGGGGGGGGGGGGGGGGGGGGGGGGGGGGGGGGGGGGGGGGGGGGGGGGGGGGGGGGGGGGGGGGGGGGGGGGGGGGGGGGGGGGGGGGGGGGGGGGGGGGGGGGGGGGGGGGGGGGGGGGGGGGGGGGGGGGGGGGGGGGGGGGGGGGGGGGGGGGGGGGGGGGGGGGGGGGGGGGGGGGGGGGGGGGGGGGGGGGGGGGGGGGGGGGGGGGGGGGGGGGGGGGGGGGGGGGGGGGGGGGGGGGGGGGGGGGGGGGGGGGGGGGGGGGGGGGGGGGGGGGGGGGGGGGGGGGGGGGGGGGGGGGGGGGGGGGGGGGGGGGGGGGGGGGGGGGGGGGGGGGGGGGGGGGGGGGGGGGGGGGGGGGGGGGGGGGGGGGGGGGGGGGGGGGGGGGGGGGGGGGGGGGGGGGGGGGGGGGGGGGGGGGGGGGGGGGGGGGGGGGGGGGGGGGGGGGGGGGGGGGGGGGGGGGGGGGGGGGGGGGGGGGGGGGGGGGGGGGGGGGGGGGGGGGGGGGGGGGGGGGGGGGGGGGGGGGGGGGGGGGGGGGGGGGGGGGGGGGGGGGGGGGGGGGGGGGGGGGGGGGGGGGGGGGGGGGGGGGGGGGGGGGGGGGGGGGGGGGGGGGGGGGGGGGGGGGGGGGGGGGGGGGGGGGGGGGGGGGGGGGGGGGGGGGGGGGGGGGGGGGGGGGGGGGGGGGGGGGGGGGGGGGGGGGGGGGGGGGGGGGGGGGGGGGGGGGGGGGGGGGGGGGGGGGGGGGGGGGGGGGGGGGGGGGGGGGGGGGGGGGGGGGGGGGGGGGGGGGGGGGGGGGGGGGGGGGGGGGGGGGGGGGGGGGGGGGGGGGGGGGGGGGGGGGGGGGGGGGGGGGGGGGGGGGGGGGGGGGGGGGGGGGGGGGGGGGGGGGGGGGGGGGGGGGGGGGGGGGGGGGGGGGGGGGGGGGGGGGGGGGGGGGGGGGGGGGGGGGGGGGGGGGGGGGGGGGGGGGGGGGGGGGGGGGGGGGGGGGGGGGGGGGGGGGGGGGGGGGGGGGGGGGGGGGGGGGGGGGGGGGGGGGGGGGGGGGGGGGGGGGGGGGGGGGGGGGGGGGGGGGGGGGGGGGGGGGGGGGGGGGGGGGGGGGGGGGGGGGGGGGGGGGGGGGGGGGGGGGGGGGGGGGGGGGGGGGGGGGGGGGGGGGGGGGGGGGGGGGGGGGGGGGGGGGGGGGGGGGGGGGGGGGGGGGGGGGGGGGGGGGGGGGGGGGGGGGGGGGGGGGGGGGGGGGGGGGGGGGGGGGGGGGGGGGGGGGGGGGGGGGGGGGGGGGGGGGGGGGGGGGGGGGGGGGGGGGGGGGGGGGGGGGGGGGGGGGGGGGGGGGGGGGGGGGGGGGGGGGGGGGGGGGGGGGGGGGGGGGGGGGGGGGGGGGGGGGGGGGGGGGGGGGGGGGGGGGGGGGGGGGGGGGGGGGGGGGGGGGGGGGGGGGGGGGGGGGGGGGGGGGGGGGGGGGGGGGGGGGGGGGGGGGGGGGGGGGGGGGGGGGGGGGGGGGGGGGGGGGGGGGGGGGGGGGGGGGGGGGGGGGGGGGGGGGGGGGGGGGGGGGGGGGGGGGGGGGGGGGGGGGGGGGGGGGGGGGGGGGGGGGGGGGGGGGGGGGGGGGGGGGGGGGGGGGGGGGGGGGGGGGGGGGGGGGGGGGGGGGGGGGGGGGGGGGGGGGGGGGGGGGGGGGGGGGGGGGGGGGGGGGGGGGGGGGGGGGGGGGGGGGGGGGGGGGGGGGGGGGGGGGGGGGGGGGGGGGGGGGGGGGGGGGGGGGGGGGGGGGGGGGGGGGGGGGGGGGGGGGGGGGGGGGGGGGGGGGGGGGGGGGGGGGGGGGGGGGGGGGGGGGGGGGGGGGGGGGGGGGGGGGGGGGGGGGGGGGGGGGGGGGGGGGGGGGGGGGGGGGGGGGGGGGGGGGGGGGGGGGGGGGGGGGGGGGGGGGGGGGGGGGGGGGGGGGGGGGGGGGGGGGGGGGGGGGGGGGGGGGGGGGGGGGGGGGGGGGGGGGGGGGGGGGGGGGGGGGGGGGGGGGGGGGGGGGGGGGGGGGGGGGGGGGGGGGGGGGGGGGGGGGGGGGGGGGGGGGGGGGGGGGGGGGGGGGGGGGGGGGGGGGGGGGGGGGGGGGGGGGGGGGGGGGGGGGGGGGGGGGGGGGGGGGGGGGGGGGGGGGGGGGGGGGGGGGGGGGGGGGGGGGGGGGGGGGGGGGGGGGGGGGGGGGGGGGGGGGGGGGGGGGGGGGGGGGGGGGGGGGGGGGGGGGGGGGGGGGGGGGGGGGGGGGGGGGGGGGGGGGGGGGGGGGGGGGGGGGGGGGGGGGGGGGGGGGGGGGGGGGGGGGGGGGGGGGGGGGGGGGGGGGGGGGGGGGGGGGGGGGGGGGGGGGGGGGGGGGGGGGGGGGGGGGGGGGGGGGGGGGGGGGGGGGGGGGGGGGGGGGGGGGGGGGGGGGGGGGGGGGGGGGGGGGGGGGGGGGGGGGGGGGGGGGGGGGGGGGGGGGGGGGGGGGGGGGGGGGGGGGGGGGGGGGGGGGGGGGGGGGGGGGGGGGGGGGGGGGGGGGGGGGGGGGGGGGGGGGGGGGGGGGGGGGGGGGGGGGGGGGGGGGGGGGGGGGGGGGGGGGGGGGGGGGGGGGGGGGGGGGGGGGGGGGGGGGGGGGGGGGGGGGGGGGGGGGGGGGGGGGGGGGGGGGGGGGGGGGGGGGGGGGGGGGGGGGGGGGGGGGGGGGGGGGGGGGGGGGGGGGGGGGGGGGGGGGGGGGGGGGGGGGGGGGGGGGGGGGGGGGGGGGGGGGGGGGGGGGGGGGGGGGGGGGGGGGGGGGGGGGGGGGGGGGGGGGGGGGGGGGGGGGGGGGGGGGGGGGGGGGGGGGGGGGGGGGGGGGGGGGGGGGGGGGGGGGGGGGGGGGGGGGGGGGGGGGGGGGGGGGGGGGGGGGGGGGGGGGGGGGGGGGGGGGGGGGGGGGGGGGGGGGGGGGGGGGGGGGGGGGGGGGGGGGGGGGGGGGGGGGGGGGGGGGGGGGGGGGGGGGGGGGGGGGGGGGGGGGGGGGGGGGGGGGGGGGGGGGGGGGGGGGGGGGGGGGGGGGGGGGGGGGGGGGGGGGGGGGGGGGGGGGGGGGGGGGGGGGGGGGGGGGGGGGGGGGGGGGGGGGGGGGGGGGGGGGGGGGGGGGGGGGGGGGGGGGGGGGGGGGGGGGGGGGGGGGGGGGGGGGGGGGGGGGGGGGGGGGGGGGGGGGGGGGGGGGGGGGGGGGGGGGGGGGGGGGGGGGGGGGGGGGGGGGGGGGGGGGGGGGGGGGGGGGGGGGGGGGGGGGGGGGGGGGGGGGGGGGGGGGGGGGGGGGGGGGGGGGGGGGGGGGGGGGGGGGGGGGGGGGGGGGGGGGGGGGGGGGGGGGGGGGGGGGGGGGGGGGGGGGGGGGGGGGGGGGGGGGGGGGGGGGGGGGGGGGGGGGGGGGGGGGGGGGGGGGGGGGGGGGGGGGGGGGGGGGGGGGGGGGGGGGGGGGGGGGGGGGGGGGGGGGGGGGGGGGGGGGGGGGGGGGGGGGGGGGGGGGGGGGGGGGGGGGGGGGGGGGGGGGGGGGGGGGGGGGGGGGGGGGGGGGGGGGGGGGGGGGGGGGGGGGGGGGGGGGGGGGGGGGGGGGGGGGGGGGGGGGGGGGGGGGGGGGGGGGGGGGGGGGGGGGGGGGGGGGGGGGGGGGGGGGGGGGGGGGGGGGGGGGGGGGGGGGGGGGGGGGGGGGGGGGGGGGGGGGGGGGGGGGGGGGGGGGGGGGGGGGGGGGGGGGGGGGGGGGGGGGGGGGGGGGGGGGGGGGGGGGGGGGGGGGGGGGGGGGGGGGGGGGGGGGGGGGGGGGGGGGGGGGGGGG
This sequence comes from Heterocephalus glaber, assembly GCF_053883595.1. NCBI lineage: Eukaryota > Metazoa > Chordata > Mammalia > Rodentia > Bathyergidae > Heterocephalus > Heterocephalus glaber. Next base: position 17,757 of record NW_028258269.1, read on the forward strand.
GGGGGGGGGGGGGGGGGGGGGGGGGGGGGGGGGGGGGGGGGGGGGGGGGGGGGGGGGGGGGGGGGGGGGGGGGGGGGGGGGGGGGGGGGGGGGGGGGGGGGGGGGGGGGGGGGGGGGGGGGGGGGGGGGGGGGGGGGGGGGGGGGGGGGGGGGGGGGGGGGGGGGGGGGGGGGGGGGGGGGGGGGGGGGGGGGGGGGGGGGGGGGGGGGGGGGGGGGGGGGGGGGGGGGGGGGGGGGGGGGGGGGGGGGGGGGGGGGGGGGGGGGGGGGGGGGGGGGGGGGGGGGGGGGGGGGGGGGGGGGGGGGGGGGGGGGGGGGGGGGGGGGGGGGGGGGGGGGGGGGGGGGGGGGGGGGGGGGGGGGGGGGGGGGGGGGGGGGGGGGGGGGGGGGGGGGGGGGGGGGGGGGGGGGGGGGGGGGGGGGGGGGGGGGGGGGGGGGGGGGGGGGGGGGGGGGGGGGGGGGGGGGGGGGGGGGGGGGGGGGGGGGGGGGGGGGGGGGGGGGGGGGGGGGGGGGGGGGGGGGGGGGGGGGGGGGGGGGGGGGGGGGGGGGGGGGGGGGGGGGGGGGGGGGGGGGGGGGGGGGGGGGGGGGGGGGGGGGGGGGGGGGGGGGGGGGGGGGGGGGGGGGGGGGGGGGGGGGGGGGGGGGGGGGGGGGGGGGGGGGGGGGGGGGGGGGGGGGGGGGGGGGGGGGGGGGGGGGGGGGGGGGGGGGGGGGGGGGGGGGGGGGGGGGGGGGGGGGGGGGGGGGGGGGGGGGGGGGGGGGGGGGGGGGGGGGGGGGGGGGGGGGGGGGGGGGGGGGGGGGGGGGGGGGGGGGGGGGGGGGGGGGGGGGGGGGGGGGGGGGGGGGGGGGGGGGGGGGGGGGGGGGGGGGGGGGGGGGGGGGGGGGGGGGGGGGGGGGGGGGGGGGGGGGGGGGGGGGGGGGGGGGGGGGGGGGGGGGGGGGGGGGGGGGGGGGGGGGGGGGGGGGGGGGGGGGGGGGGGGGGGGGGGGGGGGGGGGGGGGGGGGGGGGGGGGGGGGGGGGGGGGGGGGGGGGGGGGGGGGGGGGGGGGGGGGGGGGGGGGGGGGGGGGGGGGGGGGGGGGGGGGGGGGGGGGGGGGGGGGGGGGGGGGGGGGGGGGGGGGGGGGGGGGGGGGGGGGGGGGGGGGGGGGGGGGGGGGGGGGGGGGGGGGGGGGGGGGGGGGGGGGGGGGGGGGGGGGGGGGGGGGGGGGGGGGGGGGGGGGGGGGGGGGGGGGGGGGGGGGGGGGGGGGGGGGGGGGGGGGGGGGGGGGGGGGGGGGGGGGGGGGGGGGGGGGGGGGGGGGGGGGGGGGGGGGGGGGGGGGGGGGGGGGGGGGGGGGGGGGGGGGGGGGGGGGGGGGGGGGGGGGGGGGGGGGGGGGGGGGGGGGGGGGGGGGGGGGGGGGGGGGGGGGGGGGGGGGGGGGGGGGGGGGGGGGGGGGGGGGGGGGGGGGGGGGGGGGGGGGGGGGGGGGGGGGGGGGGGGGGGGGGGGGGGGGGGGGGGGGGGGGGGGGGGGGGGGGGGGGGGGGGGGGGGGGGGGGGGGGGGGGGGGGGGGGGGGGGGGGGGGGGGGGGGGGGGGGGGGGGGGGGGGGGGGGGGGGGGGGGGGGGGGGGGGGGGGGGGGGGGGGGGGGGGGGGGGGGGGGGGGGGGGGGGGGGGGGGGGGGGGGGGGGGGGGGGGGGGGGGGGGGGGGGGGGGGGGGGGGGGGGGGGGGGGGGGGGGGGGGGGGGGGGGGGGGGGGGGGGGGGGGGGGGGGGGGGGGGGGGGGGGGGGGGGGGGGGGGGGGGGGGGGGGGGGGGGGGGGGGGGGGGGGGGGGGGGGGGGGGGGGGGGGGGGGGGGGGGGGGGGGGGGGGGGGGGGGGGGGGGGGGGGGGGGGGGGGGGGGGGGGGGGGGGGGGGGGGGGGGGGGGGGGGGGGGGGGGGGGGGGGGGGGGGGGGGGGGGGGGGGGGGGGGGGGGGGGGGGGGGGGGGGGGGGGGGGGGGGGGGGGGGGGGGGGGGGGGGGGGGGGGGGGGGGGGGGGGGGGGGGGGGGGGGGGGGGGGGGGGGGGGGGGGGGGGGGGGGGGGGGGGGGGGGGGGGGGGGGGGGGGGGGGGGGGGGGGGGGGGGGGGGGGGGGGGGGGGGGGGGGGGGGGGGGGGGGGGGGGGGGGGGGGGGGGGGGGGGGGGGGGGGGGGGGGGGGGGGGGGGGGGGGGGGGGGGGGGGGGGGGGGGGGGGGGGGGGGGGGGGGGGGGGGGGGGGGGGGGGGGGGGGGGGGGGGGGGGGGGGGGGGGGGGGGGGGGGGGGGGGGGGGGGGGGGGGGGGGGGGGGGGGGGGGGGGGGGGGGGGGGGGGGGGGGGGGGGGGGGGGGGGGGGGGGGGGGGGGGGGGGGGGGGGGGGGGGGGGGGGGGGGGGGGGGGGGGGGGGGGGGGGGGGGGGGGGGGGGGGGGGGGGGGGGGGGGGGGGGGGGGGGGGGGGGGGGGGGGGGGGGGGGGGGGGGGGGGGGGGGGGGGGGGGGGGGGGGGGGGGGGGGGGGGGGGGGGGGGGGGGGGGGGGGGGGGGGGGGGGGGGGGGGGGGGGGGGGGGGGGGGGGGGGGGGGGGGGGGGGGGGGGGGGGGGGGGGGGGGGGGGGGGGGGGGGGGGGGGGGGGGGGGGGGGGGGGGGGGGGGGGGGGGGGGGGGGGGGGGGGGGGGGGGGGGGGGGGGGGGGGGGGGGGGGGGGGGGGGGGGGGGGGGGGGGGGGGGGGGGGGGGGGGGGGGGGGGGGGGGGGGGGGGGGGGGGGGGGGGGGGGGGGGGGGGGGGGGGGGGGGGGGGGGGGGGGGGGGGGGGGGGGGGGGGGGGGGGGGGGGGGGGGGGGGGGGGGGGGGGGGGGGGGGGGGGGGGGGGGGGGGGGGGGGGGGGGGGGGGGGGGGGGGGGGGGGGGGGGGGGGGGGGGGGGGGGGGGGGGGGGGGGGGGGGGGGGGGGGGGGGGGGGGGGGGGGGGGGGGGGGGGGGGGGGGGGGGGGGGGGGGGGGGGGGGGGGGGGGGGGGGGGGGGGGGGGGGGGGGGGGGGGGGGGGGGGGGGGGGGGGGGGGGGGGGGGGGGGGGGGGGGGGGGGGGGGGGGGGGGGGGGGGGGGGGGGGGGGGGGGGGGGGGGGGGGGGGGGGGGGGGGGGGGGGGGGGGGGGGGGGGGGGGGGGGGGGGGGGGGGGGGGGGGGGGGGGGGGGGGGGGGGGGGGGGGGGGGGGGGGGGGGGGGGGGGGGGGGGGGGGGGGGGGGGGGGGGGGGGGGGGGGGGGGGGGGGGGGGGGGGGGGGGGGGGGGGGGGGGGGGGGGGGGGGGGGGGGGGGGGGGGGGGGGGGGGGGGGGGGGGGGGGGGGGGGGGGGGGGGGGGGGGGGGGGGGGGGGGGGGGGGGGGGGGGGGGGGGGGGGGGGGGGGGGGGGGGGGGGGGGGGGGGGGGGGGGGGGGGGGGGGGGGGGGGGGGGGGGGGGGGGGGGGGGGGGGGGGGGGGGGGGGGGGGGGGGGGGGGGGGGGGGGGGGGGGGGGGGGGGGGGGGGGGGGGGGGGGGGGGGGGGGGGGGGGGGGGGGGGGGGGGGGGGGGGGGGGGGGGGGGGGGGGGGGGGGGGGGGGGGGGGGGGGGGGGGGGGGGGGGGGGGGGGGGGGGGGGGGGGGGGGGGGGGGGGGGGGGGGGGGGGGGGGGGGGGGGGGGGGGGGGGGGGGGGGGGGGGGGGGGGGGGGGGGGGGGGGGGGGGGGGGGGGGGGGGGGGGGGGGGGGGGGGGGGGGGGGGGGGGGGGGGGGGGGGGGGGGGGGGGGGGGGGGGGGGGGGGGGGGGGGGGGGGGGGGGGGGGGGGGGGGGGGGGGGGGGGGGGGGGGGGGGGGGGGGGGGGGGGGGGGGGGGGGGGGGGGGGGGGGGGGGGGGGGGGGGGGGGGGGGGGGGGGGGGGGGGGGGGGGGGGGGGGGGGGGGGGGGGGGGGGGGGGGGGGGGGGGGGGGGGGGGGGGGGGGGGGGGGGGGGGGGGGGGGGGGGGGGGGGGGGGGGGGGGGGGGGGGGGGGGGGGGGGGGGGGGGGGGGGGGGGGGGGGGGGGGGGGGGGGGGGGGGGGGGGGGGGGGGGGGGGGGGGGGGGGGGGGGGGGGGGGGGGGGGGGGGGGGGGGGGGGGGGGGGGGGGGGGGGGGGGGGGGGGGGGGGGGGGGGGGGGGGGGGGGGGGGGGGGGGGGGGGGGGGGGGGGGGGGGGGGGGGGGGGGGGGGGGGGGGGGGGGGGGGGGGGGGGGGGGGGGGGGGGGGGGGGGGGGGGGGGGGGGGGGGGGGGGGGGGGGGGGGGGGGGGGGGGGGGGGGGGGGGGGGGGGGGGGGGGGGGGGGGGGGGGGGGGGGGGGGGGGGGGGGGGGGGGGGGGGGGGGGGGGGGGGGGGGGGGGGGGGGGGGGGGGGGGGGGGGGGGGGGGGGGGGGGGGGGGGGGGGGGGGGGGGGGGGGGGGGGGGGGGGGGGGGGGGGGGGGGGGGGGGGGGGGGGGGGGGGGGGGGGGGGGGGGGGGGGGGGGGGGGGGGGGGGGGGGGGGGGGGGGGGGGGGGGGGGGGGGGGGGGGGGGGGGGGGGGGGGGGGGGGGGGGGGGGGGGGGGGGGGGGGGGGGGGGGGGGGGGGGGGGGGGGGGGGGGGGGGGGGGGGGGGGGGGGGGGGGGGGGGGGGGGGGGGGGGGGGGGGGGGGGGGGGGGGGGGGGGGGGGGGGGGGGGGGGGGGGGGGGGGGGGGGGGGGGGGGGGGGGGGGGGGGGGGGGGGGGGGGGGGGGGGGGGGGGGGGGGGGGGGGGGGGGGGGGGGGGGGGGGGGGGGGGGGGGGGGGGGGGGGGGGGGGGGGGGGGGGGGGGGGGGGGGGGGGGGGGGGGGGGGGGGGGGGGGGGGGGGGGGGGGGGGGGGGGGGGGGGGGGGGGGGGGGGGGGGGGGGGGGGGGGGGGGGGGGGGGGGGGGGGGGGGGGGGGGGGGGGGGGGGGGGGGGGGGGGGGGGGGGGGGGGGGGGGGGGGGGGGGGGGGGGGGGGGGGGGGGGGGGGGGGGGGGGGGGGGGGGGGGGGGGGGGGGGGGGGGGGGGGGGGGGGGGGGGGGGGGGGGGGGGGGGGGGGGGGGGGGGGGGGGGGGGGGGGGGGGGGGGGGGGGGGGGGGGGGGGGGGGGGGGGGGGGGGGGGGGGGGGGGGGGGGGGGGGGGGGGGGGGGGGGGGGGGGGGGGGGGGGGGGGGGGGGGGGGGGGGGGGGGGGGGGGGGGGGGGGGGGGGGGGGGGGGGGGGGGGGGGGGGGGGGGGGGGGGGGGGGGGGGGGGGGGGGGGGGGGGGGGGGGGGGGGGGGGGGGGGGGGGGGGGGGGGGGGGGGGGGGGGGGGGGGGGGGGGGGGGGGGGGGGGGGGGGGGGGGGGGGGGGGGGGGGGGGGGGGGGGGGGGGGGGGGGGGGGGGGGGGGGGGGGGGGGGGGGGGGGGGGGGGGGGGGGGGGGGGGGGGGGGGGGGGGGGGGGGGGGGGGGGGGGGGGGGGGGGGGGGGGGGGGGGGGGGGGGGGGGGGGGGGGGGGGGGGGGGGGGGGGGGGGGGGGGGGGGGGGGGGGGGGGGGGGGGGGGGGGGGGGGGGGGGGGGGGGGGGGGGGGGGGGGGGGGGGGGGGGGGGGGGGGGGGGGGGGGGGGGGGGGGGGGGGGGGGGGGGGGGGGGGGGGGGGGGGGGGGGGGGGGGGGGGGGGGGGGGGGGGGGGGGGGGGGGGGGGGGGGGGGGGGGGGGGGGGGGGGGGGGGGGGGGGGGGGGGGGGGGGGGGGGGGGGGGGGGGGGGGGGGGGGGGGGGGGGGGGGGGGGGGGGGGGGGGGGGGGGGGGGGGGGGGGGGGGGGGGGGGGGGGGGGGGGGGGGGGGGGGGGGGGGGGGGGGGGGGGGGGGGGGGGGGGGGGGGGGGGGGGGGGGGGGGGGGGGGGGGGGGGGGGGGGGGGGGGGGGGGGGGGGGGGGGGGGGGGGGGGGGGGGGGGGGGGGGGGGGGGGGGGGGGGGGGGGGGGGGGGGGGGGGGGGGGGGGGGGGGGGGGGGGGGGGGGGGGGGGGGGGGGGGGGGGGGGGGGGGGGGGGGGGGGGGGGGGGGGGGGGGGGGGGGGGGGGGGGGGGGGGGGGGGGGGGGGGGGGGGGGGGGGGGGGGGGGGGGGGGGGGGGGGGGGGGGGGGGGGGGGGGGGGGGGGGGGGGGGGGGGGGGGGGGGGGGGGGGGGGGGGGGGGGGGGGGGGGGGGGGGGGGGGGGGGGGGGGGGGGGGGGGGGGGGGGGGGGGGGGGGGGGGGGGGGGGGGGGGGGGGGGGGGGGGGGGGGGGGGGGGGGGGGGGGGGGGGGGGGGGGGGGGGGGGGGGGGGGGGGGGGGGGGGGGGGGGGGGGGGGGGGGGGGGGGGGGGGGGGGGGGGGGGGGGGGGGGGGGGGGGGGGGGGGGGGGGGGGGGGGGGGGGGGGGGGGGGGGGGGGGGGGGGGGGGGGGGGGGGGGGGGGGGGGGGGGGGGGGGGGGGGGGGGGGGGGGGGGGGGGGGGGGGGGGGGGGGGGGGGGGGGGGGGGGGGGGGGGGGGGGGGGGGGGGGGGGGGGGGGGGGGGGGGGGGGGGGGGGGGGGGGGGGGGGGGGGGGGGGGGGGGGGGGGGGGGGGGGGGGGGGGGGGGGGGGGGGGGGGGGGGGGGGGGGGGGGGGGGGGGGGGGGGGGGGGGGGGGGGGGGGGGGGGGGGGGGGGGGGGGGGGGGGGGGGGGGGGGGGGGGGGGGGGGGGGGGGGGGGGGGGGGGGGGGGGGGGGGGGGGGGGGGGGGGGGGGGGGGGGGGGGGGGGGGGGGGGGGGGGGGGGGGGGGGGGGGGGGGGGGGGGGGGGGGGGGGGGGGGGGGGGGGGGGGGGGGGGGGGGGGGGGGGGGGGGGGGGGGGGGGGGGGGGGGGGGGGGGGGGGGGGGGGGGGGGGGGGGGGGGGGGGGGGGGGGGGGGGGGGGGGGGGGGGGGGGGGGGGGGGGGGGGGGGGGGGGGGGGGGGGGGGGGGGGGGGGGGGGGGGGGGGGGGGGGGGGGGGGGGGGGGGGGGGGGGGGGGGGGGGGGGGGGGGGGGGGGGGGGGGGGGGGGGGGGGGGGGGGGGGGGGGGGGGGGGGGGGGGGGGGGGGGGGGGGGGGGGGGGGGGGGGGGGGGGGGGGGGGGGGGGGGGGGGGGGGGGGGGGGGGGGGGGGGGGGGGGGGGGGGGGGGGGGGGGGGGGGGGGGGGGGGGGGGGGGGGGGGGGGGGGGGGGGGGGGGGGGGGGGGGGGGGGGGGGGGGGGGGGGGGGGGGGGGGGGGGGGGGGGGGGGGGGGGGGGGGGGGGGGGGGGGGGGGGGGGGGGGGGGGGGGGGGGGGGGGGGGGGGGGGGGGGGGGGGGGGGGGGGGGGGGGGGGGGGGGGGGGGGGGGGGGGGGGGGGGGGGGGGGGGGGGGGGGGGGGGGGGGGGGGGGGGGGGGGGGGGGGGGGGGGGGGGGGGGGGGGGGGGGGGGGGGGGGGGGGGGGGGGGGGGGGGGGGGGGGGGGGGGGGGGGGGGGGGGGGGGGGGGGGGGGGGGGGGGGGGGGGGGGGGGGGGGGGGGGGGGGGGGGGGGGGGGGGGGGGGGGGGGGGGGGGGGGGGGGGGGGGGGGGGGGGGGGGGGGGGGGGGGGGGGGGGGGGGGGGGGGGGGGGGGGGGGGGGGGGGGGGGGGGGGGGGGGGGGGGGGGGGGGGGGGGGGGGGGGGGGGGGGGGGGGGGGGGGGGGGGGGGGGGGGGGGGGGGGGGGGGGGGGGGGGGGGGGGGGGGGGGGGGGGGGGGGGGGGGGGGGGGGGGGGGGGGGGGGGGGGGGGGGGGGGGGGGGGGGGGGGGGGGGGGGGGGGGGGGGGGGGGGGGGGGGGGGGGGGGGGGGGGGGGGGGGGGGGGGGGGGGGGGGGGGGGGGGGGGGGGGGGGGGGGGGGGGGGGGGGGGGGGGGGGGGGGGGGGGGGGGGGGGGGGGGGGGGGGGGGGGGGGGGGGGGGGGGGGGGGGGGGGGGGGGGGGGGGGGGGGGGGGGGGGGGGGGGGGGGGGGGGGGGGGGGGGGGGGGGGGGGGGGGGGGGGGGGGGGGGGGGGGGGGGGGGGGGGGGGGGGGGGGGGGGGGGGGGGGGGGGGGGGGGGGGGGGGGGGGGGGGGGGGGGGGGGGGGGGGGGGGGGGGGGGGGGGGGGGGGGGGGGGGGGGGGGGGGGGGGGGGGGGGGGGGGGGGGGGGGGGGGGGGGGGGGGGGGGGGGGGGGGGGGGGGGGGGGGGGGGGGGGGGGGGGGGGGGGGGGGGGGGGGGGGGGGGGGGGGGGGGGGGGGGGGGGGGGGGGGGGGGGGGGGGGGGGGGGGGGGGGGGGGGGGGGGGGGGGGGGGGGGGGGGGGGGGGGGGGGGGGGGGGGGGGGGGGGGGGGGGGGGGGGGGGGGGGGGGGGGGGGGGGGGGGGGGGGGGGGGGGGGGGGGGGGGGGGGGGGGGGGGGGGGGGGGGGGGGGGGGGGGGGGGGGGGGGGGGGGGGGGGGGGGGGGGGGGGGGGGGGGGGGGGGGGGGGGGGGGGGGGGGGGGGGGGGGGGGGGGGGGGGGGGGGGGGGGGGGGGGGGGGGGGGGGGGGGGGGGGGGGGGGGGGGGGGGGGGGGGGGGGGGGGGGGGGGGGGGGGGGGGGGGGGGGGGGGGGGGGGGGGGGGGGGGGGGGGGGGGGGGGGGGGGGGGGGGGGGGGGGGGGGGGGGGGGGGGGGGGGGGGGGGGGGGGGGGGGGGGGGGGGGGGGGGGGGGGGGGGGGGGGGGGGGGGGGGGGGGGGGGGGGGGGGGGGGGGGGGGGGGGGGGGGGGGGGGGGGGGGGGGGGGGGGGGGGGGGGGGGGGGGGGGGGGGGGGGGGGGGGGGGGGGGGGGGGGGGGGGGGGGGGGGGGGGGGGGGGGGGGGGGGGGGGGGGGGGGGGGGGGGGGGGGGGGGGGGGGGGGGGGGGGGGGGGGGGGGGGGGGGGGGGGGGGGGGGGGGGGGGGGGGGGGGGGGGGGGGGGGGGGGGGGGGGGGGGGGGGGGGGGGGGGGGGGGGGGGGGGGGGGGGGGGGGGGGGGGGGGGGGGGGGGGGGGGGGGGGGGGGGGGGGGGGGGGGGGGGGGGGGGGGGGGGGGGGGGGGGGGGGGGGGGGGGGGGGGGGGGGGGGGGGGGGGGGGGGGGGGGGGGGGGGGGGGGGGGGGGGGGGGGGGGGGGGGGGGGGGGGGGGGGGGGGGGGGGGGGGGGGGGGGGGGGGGGGGGGGGGGGGGGGGGGGGGGGGGGGGGGGGGGGGGGGGGGGGGGGGGGGGGGGGGGGGGGGGGGGGGGGGGGGGGGGGGGGGGGGGGGGGGGGGGGGGGGGGGGGGGGGGGGGGGGGGGGGGGGGGGGGGGGGGGGGGGGGGGGGGGGGGGGGGGGGGGGGGGGGGGGGGGGGGGGGGGGGGGGGGGGGGGGGGGGGGGGGGGGGGGGGGGGGGGGGGGGGGGGGGGGGGGGGGGGGGGGGGGGGGGGGGGGGGGGGGGGGGGGGGGGGGGGGGGGGGGGGGGGGGGGGGGGGGGGGGGGGGGGGGGGGGGGGGGGGGGGGGGGGGGGGGGGGGGGGGGGGGGGGGGGGGGGGGGGGGGGGGGGGGGGGGGGGGGGGGGGGGGGGGGGGGGGGGGGGGGGGGGGGGGGGGGGGGGGGGGGGGGGGGGGGGGGGGGGGGGGGGGGGGGGGGGGGGGGGGGGGGGGGGGGGGGGGGGGGGGGGGGGGGGGGGGGGGGGGGGGGGGGGGGGGGGGGGGGGGGGGGGGGGGGGGGGGGGGGGGGGGGGGGGGGGGGGGGGGGGGGGGGGGGGGGGGGGGGGGGGGGGGGGGGGGGGGGGGGGGGGGGGGGGGGGGGGGGGGGGGGGGGGGGGGGGGGGGGGGGGGGGGGGGGGGGGGGGGGGGGGGGGGGGGGGGGGGGGGGGGGGGGGGGGGGGGGGGGGGGGGGGGGGGGGGGGGGGGGGGGGGGGGGGGGGGGGGGGGGGGGGGGGGGGGGGGGGGGGGGGGGGGGGGGGGGGGGGGGGGGGGGGGGGGGGGGGGGGGGGGGGGGGGGGGGGGGGGGGGGGGGGGGGGGGGGGGGGGGGGGGGGGGGGGGGGGGGGGGGGGGGGGGGGGGGGGGGGGGGGGGGGGGGGGGGGGGGGGGGGGGGGGGGGGGGGGGGGGGGGGGGGGGGGGGGGGGGGGGGGGGGGGGGGGGGGGGGGGGGGGGGGGGGGGGGGGGGGGGGGGGGGGGGGGGGGGGGGGGGGGGGGGGGGGGGGGGGGGGGGGGGGGGGGGGGGGGGGGGGGGGGGGGGGGGGGGGGGGGGGGGGGGGGGGGGGGGGGGGGGGGGGGGGGGGGGGGGGGGGGGGGGGGGGGGGGGGGGGGGGGGGGGGGGGGGGGGGGGGGGGGGGGGGGGGGGGGGGGGGGGGGGGGGGGGGGGGGGGGGGGGGGGGGGGGGGGGGGGGGGGGGGGGGGGGGGGGGGGGGGGGGGGGGGGGGGGGGGGGGGGGGGGGGGGGGGGGGGGGGGGGGGGGGGGGGGGGGGGGGGGGGGGGGGGGGGGGGGGGGGGGGGGGGGGGGGGGGGGGGGGGGGGGGGGGGGGGGGGGGGGGGGGGGGGGGGGGGGGGGGGGGGGGGGGGGGGGGGGGGGGGGGGGGGGGGGGGGGGGGGGGGGGGGGGGGGGGGGGGGGGGGGGGGGGGGGGGGGGGGGGGGGGGGGGGGGGGGGGGGGGGGGGGGGGGGGGGGGGGGGGGGGGGGGGGGGGGGGGGGGGGGGGGGGGGGGGGGGGGGGGGGGGGGGGGGGGGGGGGGGGGGGGGGGGGGGGGGGGGGGGGGGGGGGGGGGGGGGGGGGGGGGGGGGGGGGGGGGGGGGGGGGGGGGGGGGGGGGGGGGGGGGGGGGGGGGGGGGGGGGGGGGGGGGGGGGGGGGGGGGGGGGGGGGGGGGGGGGGGGGGGGGGGGGGGGGGGGGGGGGGGGGGGGGGGGGGGGGGGGGGGGGGGGGGGGGGGGGGGGGGGGGGGGGGGGGGGGGGGGGGGGGGGGGGGGGGGGGGGGGGGGGGGGGGGGGGGGGGGGGGGGGGGGGGGGGGGGGGGGGGGGGGGGGGGGGGGGGGGGGGGGGGGGGGGGGGGGGGGGGGGGGGGGGGGGGGGGGGGGGGGGGGGGGGGGGGGGGGGGGGGGGGGGGGGGGGGGGGGGGGGGGGGGGGGGGGGGGGGGGGGGGGGGGGGGGGGGGGGGGGGGGGGGGGGGGGGGGGGGGGGGGGGGGGGGGGGGGGGGGGGGGGGGGGGGGGGGGGGGGGGGGGGGGGGGGGGGGGGGGGGGGGGGGGGGGGGGGGGGGGGGGGGGGGGGGGGGGGGGGGGGGGGGGGGGGGGGGGGGGGGGGGGGGGGGGGGGGGGGGGGGGGGGGGGGGGGGGGGGGGGGGGGGGGGGGGGGGGGGGGGGGGGGGGGGGGGGGGGGGGGGGGGGGGGGGGGGGGGGGGGGGGGGGGGGGGGGGGGGGGGGGGGGGGGGGGGGGGGGGGGGGGGGGGGGGGGGGGGGGGGGGGGGGGGGGGGGGGGGGGGGGGGGGGGGGGGGGGGGGGGGGGGGGGGGGGGGGGGGGGGGGGGGGGGGGGGGGGGGGGGGGGGGGGGGGGGGGGGGGGGGGGGGGGGGGGGGGGGGGGGGGGGGGGGGGGGGGGGGGGGGGGGGGGGGGGGGGGGGGGGGGGGGGGGGGGGGGGGGGGGGGGGGGGGGGGGGGGGGGGGGGGGGGGGGGGGGGGGGGGGGGGGGGGGGGGGGGGGGGGGGGGGGGGGGGGGGGGGGGGGGGGGGGGGGGGGGGGGGGGGGGGGGGGGGGGGGGGGGGGGGGGGGGGGGGGGGGGGGGGGGGGGGGGGGGGGGGGGGGGGGGGGGGGGGGGGGGGGGGGGGGGGGGGGGGGGGGGGGGGGGGGGGGGGGGGGGGGGGGGGGGGGGGGGGGGGGGGGGGGGGGGGGGGGGGGGGGGGGGGGGGGGGGGGGGGGGGGGGGGGGGGGGGGGGGGGGGGGGGGGGGGGGGGGGGGGGGGGGGGGGGGGGGGGGGGGGGGGGGGGGGGGGGGGGGGGGGGGGGGGGGGGGGGGGGGGGGGGGGGGGGGGGGGGGGGGGGGGGGGGGGGGGGGGGGGGGGGGGGGGGGGGGGGGGGGGGGGGGGGGGGGGGGGGGGGGGGGGGGGGGGGGGGGGGGGGGGGGGGGGGGGGGGGGGGGGGGGGGGGGGGGGGGGGGGGGGGGGGGGGGGGGGGGGGGGGGGGGGGGGGGGGGGGGGGGGGGGGGGGGGGGGGGGGGGGGGGGGGGGGGGGGGGGGGGGGGGGGGGGGGGGGGGGGGGGGGGGGGGGGGGGGGGGGGGGGGGGGGGGGGGGGGGGGGGGGGGGGGGGGGGGGGGGGGGGGGGGGGGGGGGGGGGGGGGGGGGGGGGGGGGGGGGGGGGGGGGGGGGGGGGGGGGGGGGGGGGGGGGGGGGGGGGGGGGGGGGGGGGGGGGGGGGGGGGGGGGGGGGGGGGGGGGGGGGGGGGGGGGGGGGGGGGGGGGGGGGGGGGGGGGGGGGGGGGGGGGGGGGGGGGGGGGGGGGGGGGGGGGGGGGGGGGGGGGGGGGGGGGGGGGGGGGGGGGGGGGGGGGGGGGGGGGGGGGGGGGGGGGGGGGGGGGGGGGGGGGGGGGGGGGGGGGGGGGGGGGGGGGGGGGGGGGGGGGGGGGGGGGGGGGGGGGGGGGGGGGGGGGGGGGGGGGGGGGGGGGGGGGGGGGGGGGGGGGGGGGGGGGGGGGGGGGGGGGGGGGGGGGGGGGGGGGGGGGGGGGGGGGGGGGGGGGGGGGGGGGGGGGGGGGGGGGGGGGGGGGGGGGGGGGGGGGGGGGGGGGGGGGGGGGGGGGGGGGGGGGGGGGGGGGGGGGGGGGGGGGGGGGGGGGGGGGGGGGGGGGGGGGGGGGGGGGGGGGGGGGGGGGGGGGGGGGGGGGGGGGGGGGGGGGGGGGGGGGGGGGGGGGGGGGGGGGGGGGGGGGGGGGGGGGGGGGGGGGGGGGGGGGGGGGGGGGGGGGGGGGGGGGGGGGGGGGGGGGGGGGGGGGGGGGGGGGGGGGGGGGGGGGGGGGGGGGGGGGGGGGGGGGGGGGGGGGGGGGGGGGGGGGGGGGGGGGGGGGGGGGGGGGGGGGGGGGGGGGGGGGGGGGGGGGGGGGGGGGGGGGGGGGGGGGGGGGGGGGGGGGGGGGGGGGGGGGGGGGGGGGGGGGGGGGGGGGGGGGGGGGGGGGGGGGGGGGGGGGGGGGGGGGGGGGGGGGGGGGGGGGGGGGGGGGGGGGGGGGGGGGGGGGGGGGGGGGGGGGGGGGGGGGGGGGGGGGGGGGGGGGGGGGGGGGGGGGGGGGGGGGGGGGGGGGGGGGGGGGGGGGGGGGGGGGGGGGGGGGGGGGGGGGGGGGGGGGGGGGGGGGGGGGGGGGGGGGGGGGGGGGGGGGGGGGGGGGGGGGGGGGGGGGGGGGGGGGGGGGGGGGGGGGGGGGGGGGGGGGGGGGGGGGGGGGGGGGGGGGGGGGGGGGGGGGGGGGGGGGGGGGGGGGGGGGGGGGGGGGGGGGGGGGGGGGGGGGGGGGGGGGGGGGGGGGGGGGGGGGGGGGGGGGGGGGGGGGGGGGGGGGGGGGGGGGGGGGGGGGGGGGGGGGGGGGGGGGGGGGGGGGGGGGGGGGGGGGGGGGGGGGGGGGGGGGGGGGGGGGGGGGGGGGGGGGGGGGGGGGGGGGGGGGGGGGGGGGGGGGGGGGGGGGGGGGGGGGGGGGGGGGGGGGGGGGGGGGGGGGGGGGGGGGGGGGGGGGGGGGGGGGGGGGGGGGGGGGGGGGGGGGGGGGGGGGGGGGGGGGGGGGGGGGGGGGGGGGGGGGGGGGGGGGGGGGGGGGGGGGGGGGGGGGGGGGGGGGGGGGGGGGGGGGGGGGGGGGGGGGGGGGGGGGGGGGGGGGGGGGGGGGGGGGGGGGGGGGGGGGGGGGGGGGGGGGGGGGGGGGGGGGGGGGGGGGGGGGGGGGGGGGGGGGGGGGGGGGGGGGGGGGGGGGGGGGGGGGGGGGGGGGGGGGGGGGGGGGGGGGGGGGGGGGGGGGGGGGGGGGGGGGGGGGGGGGGGGGGGGGGGGGGGGGGGGGGGGGGGGGGGGGGGGGGGGGGGGGGGGGGGGGGGGGGGGGGGGGGGGGGGGGGGGGGGGGGGGGGGGGGGGGGGGGGGGGGGGGGGGGGGGGGGGGGGGGGGGGGGGGGGGGGGGGGGGGGGGGGGGGGGGGGGGGGGGGGGGGGGGGGGGGGGGGGGGGGGGGGGGGGGGGGGGGGGGGGGGGGGGGGGGGGGGGGGGGGGGGGGGGGGGGGGGGGGGGGGGGGGGGGGGGGGGGGGGGGGGGGGGGGGGGGGGGGGGGGGGGGGGGGGGGGGGGGGGGGGGGGGGGGGGGGGGGGGGGGGGGGGGGGGGGGGGGGGGGGGGGGGGGGGGGGGGGGGGGGGGGGGGGGGGGGGGGGGGGGGGGGGGGGGGGGGGGGGGGGGGGGGGGGGGGGGGGGGGGGGGGGGGGGGGGGGGGGGGGGGGGGGGGGGGGGGGGGGGGGGGGGGGGGGGGGGGGGGGGGGGGGGGGGGGGGGGGGGGGGGGGGGGGGGGGGGGGGGGGGGGGGGGGGGGGGGGGGGGGGGGGGGGGGGGGGGGGGGGGGGGGGGGGGGGGGGGGGGGGGGGGGGGGGGGGGGGGGGGGGGGGGGGGGGGGGGGGGGGGGGGGGGGGGGGGGGGGGGGGGGGGGGGGGGGGGGGGGGGGGGGGGGGGGGGGGGGGGGGGGGGGGGGGGGGGGGGGGGGGGGGGGGGGGGGGGGGGGGGGGGGGGGGGGGGGGGGGGGGGGGGGGGGGGGGGGGGGGGGGGGGGGGGGGGGGGGGGGGGGGGGGGGGGGGGGGGGGGGGGGGGGGGGGGGGGGGGGGGGGGGGGGGGGGGGGGGGGGGGGGGGGGGGGGGGGGGGGGGGGGGGGGGGGGGGGGGGGGGGGGGGGGGGGGGGGGGGGGGGGGGGGGGGGGGGGGGGGGGGGGGGGGGGGGGGGGGGGGGGGGGGGGGGGGGGGGGGGGGGGGGGGGGGGGGGGGGGGGGGGGGGGGGGGGGGGGGGGGGGGGGGGGGGGGGGGGGGGGGGGGGGGGGGGGGGGGGGGGGGGGGGGGGGGGGGGGGGGGGGGGGGGGGGGGGGGGGGGGGGGGGGGGGGGGGGGGGGGGGGGGGGGGGGGGGGGGGGGGGGGGGGGGGGGGGGGGGGGGGGGGGGGGGGGGGGGGGGGGGGGGGGGGGGGGGGGGGGGGGGGGGGGGGGGGGGGGGGGGGGGGGGGGGGGGGGGGGGGGGGGGGGGGGGGGGGGGGGGGGGGGGGGGGGGGGGGGGGGGGGGGGGGGGGGGGGGGGGGGGGGGGGGGGGGGGGGGGGGGGGGGGGGGGGGGGGGGGGGGGGGGGGGGGGGGGGGGGGGGGGGGGGGGGGGGGGGGGGGGGGGGGGGGGGGGGGGGGGGGGGGGGGGGGGGGGGGGGGGGGGGGGGGGGGGGGGGGGGGGGGGGGGGGGGGGGGGGGGGGGGGGGGGGGGGGGGGGGGGGGGGGGGGGGGGGGGGGGGGGGGGGGGGGGGGGGGGGGGGGGGGGGGGGGGGGGGGGGGGGGGGGGGGGGGGGGGGGGGGGGGGGGGGGGGGGGGGGGGGGGGGGGGGGGGGGGGGGGGGGGGGGGGGGGGGGGGGGGGGGGGGGGGGGGGGGGGGGGGGGGGGGGGGGGGGGGGGGGGGGGGGGGGGGGGGGGGGGGGGGGGGGGGGGGGGGGGGGGGGGGGGGGGGGGGGGGGGGGGGGGGGGGGGGGGGGGGGGGGGGGGGGGGGGGGGGGGGGGGGGGGGGGGGGGGGGGGGGGGGGGGGGGGGGGGGGGGGGGGGGGGGGGGGGGGGGGGGGGGGGGGGGGGGGGGGGGGGGGGGGGGGGGGGGGGGGGGGGGGGGGGGGGGGGGGGGGGGGGGGGGGGGGGGGGGGGGGGGGGGGGGGGGGGGGGGGGGGGGGGGGGGGGGGGGGGGGGGGGGGGGGGGGGGGGGGGGGGGGGGGGGGGGGGGGGGGGGGGGGGGGGGGGGGGGGGGGGGGGGGGGGGGGGGGGGGGGGGGGGGGGGGGGGGGGGGGGGGGGGGGGGGGGGGGGGGGGGGGGGGGGGGGGGGGGGGGGGGGGGGGGGGGGGGGGGGGGGGGGGGGGGGGGGGGGGGGGGGGGGGGGGGGGGGGGGGGGGGGGGGGGGGGGGGGGGGGGGGGGGGGGGGGGGGGGGGGGGGGGGGGGGGGGGGGGGGGGGGGGGGGGGGGGGGGGGGGGGGGGGGGGGGGGGGGGGGGGGGGGGGGGGGGGGGGGGGGGGGGGGGGGGGGGGGGGGGGGGGGGGGGGGGGGGGGGGGGGGGGGGGGGGGGGGGGGGGGGGGGGGGGGGGGGGGGGGGGGGGGGGGGGGGGGGGGGGGGGGGGGGGGGGGGGGGGGGGGGGGGGGGGGGGGGGGGGGGGGGGGGGGGGGGGGGGGGGGGGGGGGGGGGGGGGGGGGGGGGGGGGGGGGGGGGGGGGGGGGGGGGGGGGGGGGGGGGGGGGGGGGGGGGGGGGGGGGGGGGGGGGGGGGGGGGGGGGGGGGGGGGGGGGGGGGGGGGGGGGGGGGGGGGGGGGGGGGGGGGGGGGGGGGGGGGGGGGGGGGGGGGGGGGGGGGGGGGGGGGGGGGGGGGGGGGGGGGGGGGGGGGGGGGGGGGGGGGGGGGGGGGGGGGGGGGGGGGGGGGGGGGGGGGGGGGGGGGGGGGGGGGGGGGGGGGGGGGGGGGGGGGGGGGGGGGGGGGGGGGGGGGGGGGGGGGGGGGGGGGGGGGGGGGGGGGGGGGGGGGGGGGGGGGGGGGGGGGGGGGGGGGGGGGGGGGGGGGGGGGGGGGGGGGGGGGGGGGGGGGGGGGGGGGGGGGGGGGGGGGGGGGGGGGGGGGGGGGGGGGGGGGGGGGGGGGGGGGGGGGGGGGGGGGGGGGGGGGGGGGGGGGGGGGGGGGGGGGGGGGGGGGGGGGGGGGGGGGGGGGGGGGGGGGGGGGGGGGGGGGGGGGGGGGGGGGGGGGGGGGGGGGGGGGGGGGGGGGGGGGGGGGGGGGGGGGGGGGGGGGGGGGGGGGGGGGGGGGGGGGGGGGGGGGGGGGGGGGGGGGGGGGGGGGGGGGGGGGGGGGGGGGGGGGGGGGGGGGGGGGGGGGGGGGGGGGGGGGGGGGGGGGGGGGGGGGGGGGGGGGGGGGGGGGGGGGGGGGGGGGGGGGGGGGGGGGGGGGGGGGGGGGGGGGGGGGGGGGGGGGGGGGGGGGGGGGGGGGGGGGGGGGGGGGGGGGGGGGGGGGGGGGGGGGGGGGGGGGGGGGGGGGGGGGGGGGGGGGGGGGGGGGGGGGGGGGGGGGGGGGGGGGGGGGGGGGGGGGGGGGGGGGGGGGGGGGGGGGGGGGGGGGGGGGGGGGGGGGGGGGGGGGGGGGGGGGGGGGGGGGGGGGGGGGGGGGGGGGGGGGGGGGGGGGGGGGGGGGGGGGGGGGGGGGGGGGGGGGGGGGGGGGGGGGGGGGGGGGGGGGGGGGGGGGGGGGGGGGGGGGGGGGGGGGGGGGGGGGGGGGGGGGGGGGGGGGGGGGGGGGGGGGGGGGGGGGGGGGGGGGGGGGGGGGGGGGGGGGGGGGGGGGGGGGGGGGGGGGGGGGGGGGGGGGGGGGGGGGGGGGGGGGGGGGGGGGGGGGGGGGGGGGGGGGGGGGGGGGGGGGGGGGGGGGGGGGGGGGGGGGGGGGGGGGGGGGGGGGGGGGGGGGGGGGGGGGGGGGGGGGGGGGGGGGGGGGGGGGGGGGGGGGGGGGGGGGGGGGGGGGGGGGGGGGGGGGGGGGGGGGGGGGGGGGGGGGGGGGGGGGGGGGGGGGGGGGGGGGGGGGGGGGGGGGGGGGGGGGGGGGGGGGGGGGGGGGGGGGGGGGGGGGGGGGGGGGGGGGGGGGGGGGGGGGGGGGGGGGGGGGGGGGGGGGGGGGGGGGGGGGGGGGGGGGGGGGGGGGGGGGGGGGGGGGGGGGGGGGGGGGGGGGGGGGGGGGGGGGGGGGGGGGGGGGGGGGGGGGGGGGGGGGGGGGGGGGGGGGGGGGGGGGGGGGGGGGGGGGGGGGGGGGGGGGGGGGGGGGGGGGGGGGGGGGGGGGGGGGGGGGGGGGGGGGGGGGGGGGGGGGGGGGGGGGGGGGGGGGGGGGGGGGGGGGGGGGGGGGGGGGGGGGGGGGGGGGGGGGGGGGGGGGGGGGGGGGGGGGGGGGGGGGGGGGGGGGGGGGGGGGGGGGGGGGGGGGGGGGGGGGGGGGGGGGGGGGGGGGGGGGGGGGGGGGGGGGGGGGGGGGGGGGGGGGGGGGGGGGGGGGGGGGGGGGGGGGGGGGGGGGGGGGGGGGGGGGGGGGGGGGGGGGGGGGGGGGGGGGGGGGGGGGGGGGGGGGGGGGGGGGGGGGGGGGGGGGGGGGGGGGGGGGGGGGGGGGGGGGGGGGGGGGGGGGGGGGGGGGGGGGGGGGGGGGGGGGGGGGGGGGGGGGGGGGGGGGGGGGGGGGGGGGGGGGGGGGGGGGGGGGGGGGGGGGGGGGGGGGGGGGGGGGGGGGGGGGGGGGGGGGGGGGGGGGGGGGGGGGGGGGGGGGGGGGGGGGGGGGGGGGGGGGGGGGGGGGGGGGGGGGGGGGGGGGGGGGGGGGGGGGGGGGGGGGGGGGGGGGGGGGGGGGGGGGGGGGGGGGGGGGGGGGGGGGGGGGGGGGGGGGGGGGGGGGGGGGGGGGGGGGGGGGGGGGGGGGGGGGGGGGGGGGGGGGGGGGGGGGGGGGGGGGGGGGGGGGGGGGGGGGGGGGGGGGGGGGGGGGGGGGGGGGGGGGGGGGGGGGGGGGGGGGGGGGGGGGGGGGGGGGGGGGGGGGGGGGGGGGGGGGGGGGGGGGGGGGGGGGGGGGGGGGGGGGGGGGGGGGGGGGGGGGGGGGGGGGGGGGGGGGGGGGGGGGGGGGGGGGGGGGGGGGGGGGGGGGGGGGGGGGGGGGGGGGGGGGGGGGGGGGGGGGGGGGGGGGGGGGGGGGGGGGGGGGGGGGGGGGGGGGGGGGGGGGGGGGGGGGGGGGGGGGGGGGGGGGGGGGGGGGGGGGGGGGGGGGGGGGGGGGGGGGGGGGGGGGGGGGGGGGGGGGGGGGGGGGGGGGGGGGGGGGGGGGGGGGGGGGGGGGGGGGGGGGGGGGGGGGGGGGGGGGGGGGGGGGGGGGGGGGGGGGGGGGGGGGGGGGGGGGGGGGGGGGGGGGGGGGGGGGGGGGGGGGGGGGGGGGGGGGGGGGGGGGGGGGGGGGGGGGGGGGGGGGGGGGGGGGGGGGGGGGGGGGGGGGGGGGGGGGGGGGGGGGGGGGGGGGGGGGGGGGGGGGGGGGGGGGGGGGGGGGGGGGGGGGGGGGGGGGGGGGGGGGGGGGGGGGGGGGGGGGGGGGGGGGGGGGGGGGGGGGGGGGGGGGGGGGGGGGGGGGGGGGGGGGGGGGGGGGGGGGGGGGGGGGGGGGGGGGGGGGGGGGGGGGGGGGGGGGGGGGGGGGGGGGGGGGGGGGGGGGGGGGGGGGGGGGGGGGGGGGGGGGGGGGGGGGGGGGGGGGGGGGGGGGGGGGGGGGGGGGGGGGGGGGGGGGGGGGGGGGGGGGGGGGGGGGGGGGGGGGGGGGGGGGGGGGGGGGGGGGGGGGGGGGGGGGGGGGGGGGGGGGGGGGGGGGGGGGGGGGGGGGGGGGGGGGGGGGGGGGGGGGGGGGGGGGGGGGGGGGGGGGGGGGGGGGGGGGGGGGGGGGGGGGGGGGGGGGGGGGGGGGGGGGGGGGGGGGGGGGGGGGGGGGGGGGGGGGGGGGGGGGGGGGGGGGGGGGGGGGGGGGGGGGGGGGGGGGGGGGGGGGGGGGGGGGGGGGGGGGGGGGGGGGGGGGGGGGGGGGGGGGGGGGGGGGGGGGGGGGGGGGGGGGGGGGGGGGGGGGGGGGGGGGGGGGGGGGGGGGGGGGGGGGGGGGGGGGGGGGGGGGGGGGGGGGGGGGGGGGGGGGGGGGGGGGGGGGGGGGGGGGGGGGGGGGGGGGGGGGGGGGGGGGGGGGGGGGGGGGGGGGGGGGGGGGGGGGGGGGGGGGGGGGGGGGGGGGGGGGGGGGGGGGGGGGGGGGGGGGGGGGGGGGGGGGGGGGGGGGGGGGGGGGGGGGGGGGGGGGGGGGGGGGGGGGGGGGGGGGGGGGGGGGGGGGGGGGGGGGGGGGGGGGGGGGGGGGGGGGGGGGGGGGGGGGGGGGGGGGGGGGGGGGGGGGGGGGGGGGGGGGGGGGGGGGGGGGGGGGGGGGGGGGGGGGGGGGGGGGGGGGGGGGGGGGGGGGGGGGGGGGGGGGGGGGGGGGGGGGGGGGGGGGGGGGGGGGGGGGGGGGGGGGGGGGGGGGGGGGGGGGGGGGGGGGGGGGGGGGGGGGGGGGGGGGGGGGGGGGGGGGGGGGGGGGGGGGGGGGGGGGGGGGGGGGGGGGGGGGGGGGGGGGGGGGGGGGGGGGGGGGGGGGGGGGGGGGGGGGGGGGGGGGGGGGGGGGGGGGGGGGGGGGGGGGGGGGGGGGGGGGGGGGGGGGGGGGGGGGGGGGGGGGGGGGGGGGGGGGGGGGGGGGGGGGGGGGGGGGGGGGGGGGGGGGGGGGGGGGGGGGGGGGGGGGGGGGGGGGGGGGGGGGGGGGGGGGGGGGGGGGGGGGGGGGGGGGGGGGGGGGGGGGGGGGGGGGGGGGGGGGGGGGGGGGGGGGGGGGGGGGGGGGGGGGGGGGGGGGGGGGGGGGGGGGGGGGGGGGGGGGGGGGGGGGGGGGGGGGGGGGGGGGGGGGGGGGGGGGGGGGGGGGGGGGGGGGGGGGGGGGGGGGGGGGGGGGGGGGGGGGGGGGGGGGGGGGGGGGGGGGGGGGGGGGGGGGGGGGGGGGGGGGGGGGGGGGGGGGGGGGGGGGGGGGGGGGGGGGGGGGGGGGGGGGGGGGGGGGGGGGGGGGGGGGGGGGGGGGGGGGGGGGGGGGGGGGGGGGGGGGGGGGGGGGGGGGGGGGGGGGGGGGGGGGGGGGGGGGGGGGGGGGGGGGGGGGGGGGGGGGGGGGGGGGGGGGGGGGGGGGGGGGGGGGGGGGGGGGGGGGGGGGGGGGGGGGGGGGGGGGGGGGGGGGGGGGGGGGGGGGGGGGGGGGGGGGGGGGGGGGGGGGGGGGGGGGGGGGGGGGGGGGGGGGGGGGGGGGGGGGGGGGGGGGGGGGGGGGGGGGGGGGGGGGGGGGGGGGGGGGGGGGGGGGGGGGGGGGGGGGGGGGGGGGGGGGGGGGGGGGGGGGGGGGGGGGGGGGGGGGGGGGGGGGGGGGGGGGGGGGGGGGGGGGGGGGGGGGGGGGGGGGGGGGGGGGGGGGGGGGGGGGGGGGGGGGGGGGGGGGGGGGGGGGGGGGGGGGGGGGGGGGGGGGGGGGGGGGGGGGGGGGGGGGGGGGGGGGGGGGGGGGGGGGGGGGGGGGGGGGGGGGGGGGGGGGGGGGGGGGGGGGGGGGGGGGGGGGGGGGGGGGGGGGGGGGGGGGGGGGGGGGGGGGGGGGGGGGGGGGGGGGGGGGGGGGGGGGGGGGGGGGGGGGGGGGGGGGGGGGGGGGGGGGGGGGGGGGGGGGGGGGGGGGGGGGGGGGGGGGGGGGGGGGGGGGGGGGGGGGGGGGGGGGGGGGGGGGGGGGGGGGGGGGGGGGGGGGGGGGGGGGGGGGGGGGGGGGGGGGGGGGGGGGGGGGGGGGGGGGGGGGGGGGGGGGGGGGGGGGGGGGGGGGGGGGGGGGGGGGGGGGGGGGGGGGGGGGGGGGGGGGGGGGGGGGGGGGGGGGGGGGGGGGGGGGGGGGGGGGGGGGGGGGGGGGGGGGGGGGGGGGGGGGGGGGGGGGGGGGGGGGGGGGGGGGGGGGGGGGGGGGGGGGGGGGGGGGGGGGGGGGGGGGGGGGGGGGGGGGGGGGGGGGGGGGGGGGGGGGGGGGGGGGGGGGGGGGGGGGGGGGGGGGGGGGGGGGGGGGGGGGGGGGGGGGGGGGGGGGGGGGGGGGGGGGGGGGGGGGGGGGGGGGGGGGGGGGGGGGGGGGGGGGGGGGGGGGGGGGGGGGGGGGGGGGGGGGGGGGGGGGGGGGGGGGGGGGGGGGGGGGGGGGGGGGGGGGGGGGGGGGGGGGGGGGGGGGGGGGGGGGGGGGGGGGGGGGGGGGGGGGGGGGGGGGGGGGGGGGGGGGGGGGGGGGGGGGGGGGGGGGGGGGGGGGGGGGGGGGGGGGGGGGGGGGGGGGGGGGGGGGGGGGGGGGGGGGGGGGGGGGGGGGGGGGGGGGGGGGGGGGGGGGGGGGGGGGGGGGGGGGGGGGGGGGGGGGGGGGGGGGGGGGGGGGGGGGGGGGGGGGGGGGGGGGGGGGGGGGGGGGGGGGGGGGGGGGGGGGGGGGGGGGGGGGGGGGGGGGGGGGGGGGGGGGGGGGGGGGGGGGGGGGGGGGGGGGGGGGGGGGGGGGGGGGGGGGGGGGGGGGGGGGGGGGGGGGGGGGGGGGGGGGGGGGGGGGGGGGGGGGGGGGGGGGGGGGGGGGGGGGGGGGGGGGGGGGGGGGGGGGGGGGGGGGGGGGGGGGGGGGGGGGGGGGGGGGGGGGGGGGGGGGGGGGGGGGGGGGGGGGGGGGGGGGGGGGGGGGGGGGGGGGGGGGGGGGGGGGGGGGGGGGGGGGGGGGGGGGGGGGGGGGGGGGGGGGGGGGGGGGGGGGGGGGGGGGGGGGGGGGGGGGGGGGGGGGGGGGGGGGGGGGGGGGGGGGGGGGGGGGGGGGGGGGGGGGGGGGGGGGGGGGGGGGGGGGGGGGGGGGGGGGGGGGGGGGGGGGGGGGGGGGGGGGGGGGGGGGGGGGGGGGGGGGGGGGGGGGGGGGGGGGGGGGGGGGGGGGGGGGGGGGGGGGGGGGGGGGGGGGGGGGGGGGGGGGGGGGGGGGGGGGGGGGGGGGGGGGGGGGGGGGGGGGGGGGGGGGGGGGGGGGGGGGGGGGGGGGGGGGGGGGGGGGGGGGGGGGGGGGGGGGGGGGGGGGGGGGGGGGGGGGGGGGGGGGGGGGGGGGGGGGGGGGGGGGGGGGGGGGGGGGGGGGGGGGGGGGGGGGGGGGGGGGGGGGGGGGGGGGGGGGGGGGGGGGGGGGGGGGGGGGGGGGGGGGGGGGGGGGGGGGGGGGGGGGGGGGGGGGGGGGGGGGGGGGGGGGGGGGGGGGGGGGGGGGGGGGGGGGGGGGGGGGGGGGGGGGGGGGGGGGGGGGGGGGGGGGGGGGGGGGGGGGGGGGGGGGGGGGGGGGGGGGGGGGGGGGGGGGGGGGGGGGGGGGGGGGGGGGGGGGGGGGGGGGGGGGGGGGGGGGGGGGGGGGGGGGGGGGGGGGGGGGGGGGGGGGGGGGGGGGGGGGGGGGGGGGGGGGGGGGGGGGGGGGGGGGGGGGGGGGGGGGGGGGGGGGGGGGGGGGGGGGGGGGGGGGGGGGGGGGGGGGGGGGGGGGGGGGGGGGGGGGGGGGGGGGGGGGGGGGGGGGGGGGGGGGGGGGGGGGGGGGGGGGGGGGGGGGGGGGGGGGGGGGGGGGGGGGGGGGGGGGGGGGGGGGGGGGGGGGGGGGGGGGGGGGGGGGGGGGGGGGGGGGGGGGGGGGGGGGGGGGGGGGGGGGGGGGGGGGGGGGGGGGGGGGGGGGGGGGGGGGGGGGGGGGGGGGGGGGGGGGGGGGGGGGGGGGGGGGGGGGGGGGGGGGGGGGGGGGGGGGGGGGGGGGGGGGGGGGGGGGGGGGGGGGGGGGGGGGGGGGGGGGGGGGGGGGGGGGGGGGGGGGGGGGGGGGGGGGGGGGGGGGGGGGGGGGGGGGGGGGGGGGGGGGGGGGGGGGGGGGGGGGGGGGGGGGGGGGGGGGGGGGGGGGGGGGGGGGGGGGGGGGGGGGGGGGGGGGGGGGGGGGGGGGGGGGGGGGGGGGGGGGGGGGGGGGGGGGGGGGGGGGGGGGGGGGGGGGGGGGGGGGGGGGGGGGGGGGGGGGGGGGGGGGGGGGGGGGGGGGGGGGGGGGGGGGGGGGGGGGGGGGGGGGGGGGGGGGGGGGGGGGGGGGGGGGGGGGGGGGGGGGGGGGGGGGGGGGGGGGGGGGGGGGGGGGGGGGGGGGGGGGGGGGGGGGGGGGGGGGGGGGGGGGGGGGGGGGGGGGGGGGGGGGGGGGGGGGGGGGGGGGGGGGGGGGGGGGGGGGGGGGGGGGGGGGGGGGGGGGGGGGGGGGGGGGGGGGGGGGGGGGGGGGGGGGGGGGGGGGGGGGGGGGGGGGGGGGGGGGGGGGGGGGGGGGGGGGGGGGGGGGGGGGGGGGGGGGGGGGGGGGGGGGGGGGGGGGGGGGGGGGGGGGGGGGGGGGGGGGGGGGGGGGGGGGGGGGGGGGGGGGGGGGGGGGGGGGGGGGGGGGGGGGGGGGGGGGGGGGGGGGGGGGGGGGGGGGGGGGGGGGGGGGGGGGGGGGGGGGGGGGGGGGGGGGGGGGGGGGGGGGGGGGGGGGGGGGGGGGGGGGGGGGGGGGGGGGGGGGGGGGGGGGGGGGGGGGGGGGGGGGGGGGGGGGGGGGGGGGGGGGGGGGGGGGGGGGGGGGGGGGGGGGGGGGGGGGGGGGGGGGGGGGGGGGGGGGGGGGGGGGGGGGGGGGGGGGGGGGGGGGGGGGGGGGGGGGGGGGGGGGGGGGGGGGGGGGGGGGGGGGGGGGGGGGGGGGGGGGGGGGGGGGGGGGGGGGGGGGGGGGGGGGGGGGGGGGGGGGGGGGGGGGGGGGGGGGGGGGGGGGGGGGGGGGGGGGGGGGGGGGGGGGGGGGGGGGGGGGGGGGGGGGGGGGGGGGGGGGGGGGGGGGGGGGGGGGGGGGGGGGGGGGGGGGGGGGGGGGGGGGGGGGGGGGGGGGGGGGGGGGGGGGGGGGGGGGGGGGGGGGGGGGGGGGGGGGGGGGGGGGGGGGGGGGGGGGGGGGGGGGGGGGGGGGGGGGGGGGGGGGGGGGGGGGGGGGGGGGGGGGGGGGGGGGGGGGGGGGGGGGGGGGGGGGGGGGGGGGGGGGGGGGGGGGGGGGGGGGGGGGGGGGGGGGGGGGGGGGGGGGGGGGGGGGGGGGGGGGGGGGGGGGGGGGGGGGGGGGGGGGGGGGGGGGGGGGGGGGGGGGGGGGGGGGGGGGGGGGGGGGGGGGGGGGGGGGGGGGGGGGGGGGGGGGGGGGGGGGGGGGGGGGGGGGGGGGGGGGGGGGGGGGGGGGGGGGGGGGGGGGGGGGGGGGGGGGGGGGGGGGGGGGGGGGGGGGGGGGGGGGGGGGGGGGGGGGGGGGGGGGGGGGGGGGGGGGGGGGGGGGGGGGGGGGGGGGGGGGGGGGGGGGGGGGGGGGGGGGGGGGGGGGGGGGGGGGGGGGGGGGGGGGGGGGGGGGGGGGGGGGGGGGGGGGGGGGGGGGGGGGGGGGGGGGGGGGGGGGGGGGGGGGGGGGGGGGGGGGGGGGGGGGGGGGGGGGGGGGGGGGGGGGGGGGGGGGGGGGGGGGGGGGGGGGGGGGGGGGGGGGGGGGGGGGGGGGGGGGGGGGGGGGGGGGGGGGGGGGGGGGGGGGGGGGGGGGGGGGGGGGGGGGGGGGGGGGGGGGGGGGGGGGGGGGGGGGGGGGGGGGGGGGGGGGGGGGGGGGGGGGGGGGGGGGGGGGGGGGGGGGGGGGGGGGGGGGGGGGGGGGGGGGGGGGGGGGGGGGGGGGGGGGGGGGGGGGGGGGGGGGGGGGGGGGGGGGGGGGGGGGGGGGGGGGGGGGGGGGGGGGGGGGGGGGGGGGGGGGGGGGGGGGGGGGGGGGGGGGGGGGGGGGGGGGGGGGGGGGGGGGGGGGGGGGGGGGGGGGGGGGGGGGGGGGGGGGGGGGGGGGGGGGGGGGGGGGGGGGGGGGGGGGGGGGGGGGGGGGGGGGGGGGGGGGGGGGGGGGGGGGGGGGGGGGGGGGGGGGGGGGGGGGGGGGGGGGGGGGGGGGGGGGGGGGGGGGGGGGGGGGGGGGGGGGGGGGGGGGGGGGGGGGGGGGGGGGGGGGGGGGGGGGGGGGGGGGGGGGGGGGGGGGGGGGGGGGGGGGGGGGGGGGGGGGGGGGGGGGGGGGGGGGGGGGGGGGGGGGGGGGGGGGGGGGGGGGGGGGGGGGGGGGGGGGGGGGGGGGGGGGGGGGGGGGGGGGGGGGGGGGGGGGGGGGGGGGGGGGGGGGGGGGGGGGGGGGGGGGGGGGGGGGGGGGGGGGGGGGGGGGGGGGGGGGGGGGGGGGGGGGGGGGGGGGGGGGGGGGGGGGGGGGGGGGGGGGGGGGGGGGGGGGGGGGGGGGGGGGGGGGGGGGGGGGGGGGGGGGGGGGGGGGGGGGGGGGGGGGGGGGGGGGGGGGGGGGGGGGGGGGGGGGGGGGGGGGGGGGGGGGGGGGGGGGGGGGGGGGGGGGGGGGGGGGGGGGGGGGGGGGGGGGGGGGGGGGGGGGGGGGGGGGGGGGGGGGGGGGGGGGGGGGGGGGGGGGGGGGGGGGGGGGGGGGGGGGGGGGGGGGGGGGGGGGGGGGGGGGGGGGGGGGGGGGGGGGGGGGGGGGGGGGGGGGGGGGGGGGGGGGGGGGGGGGGGGGGGGGGGGGGGGGGGGGGGGGGGGGGGGGGGGGGGGGGGGGGGGGGGGGGGGGGGGGGGGGGGGGGGGGGGGGGGGGGGGGGGGGGGGGGGGGGGGGGGGGGGGGGGGGGGGGGGGGGGGGGGGGGGGGGGGGGGGGGGGGGGGGGGGGGGGGGGGGGGGGGGGGGGGGGGGGGGGGGGGGGGGGGGGGGGGGGGGGGGGGGGGGGGGGGGGGGGGGGGGGGGGGGGGGGGGGGGGGGGGGGGGGGGGGGGGGGGGGGGGGGGGGGGGGGGGGGGGGGGGGGGGGGGGGGGGGGGGGGGGGGGGGGGGGGGGGGGGGGGGGGGGGGGGGGGGGGGGGGGGGGGGGGGGGGGGGGGGGGGGGGGGGGGGGGGGGGGGGGGGGGGGGGGGGGGGGGGGGGGGGGGGGGGGGGGGGGGGGGGGGGGGGGGGGGGGGGGGGGGGGGGGGGGGGGGGGGGGGGGGGGGGGGGGGGGGGGGGGGGGGGGGGGGGGGGGGGGGGGGGGGGGGGGGGGGGGGGGGGGGGGGGGGGGGGGGGGGGGGGGGGGGGGGGGGGGGGGGGGGGGGGGGGGGGGGGGGGGGGGGGGGGGGGGGGGGGGGGGGGGGGGGGGGGGGGGGGGGGGGGGGGGGGGGGGGGGGGGGGGGGGGGGGGGGGGGGGGGGGGGGGGGGGGGGGGGGGGGGGGGGGGGGGGGGGGGGGGGGGGGGGGGGGGGGGGGGGGGGGGGGGGGGGGGGGGGGGGGGGGGGGGGGGGGGGGGGGGGGGGGGGGGGGGGGGGGGGGGGGGGGGGGGGGGGGGGGGGGGGGGGGGGGGGGGGGGGGGGGGGGGGGGGGGGGGGGGGGGGGGGGGGGGGGGGGGGGGGGGGGGGGGGGGGGGGGGGGGGGGGGGGGGGGGGGGGGGGGGGGGGGGGGGGGGGGGGGGGGGGGGGGGGGGGGGGGGGGGGGGGGGGGGGGGGGGGGGGGGGGGGGGGGGGGGGGGGGGGGGGGGGGGGGGGGGGGGGGGGGGGGGGGGGGGGGGGGGGGGGGGGGGGGGGGGGGGGGGGGGGGGGGGGGGGGGGGGGGGGGGGGGGGGGGGGGGGGGGGGGGGGGGGGGGGGGGGGGGGGGGGGGGGGGGGGGGGGGGGGGGGGGGGGGGGGGGGGGGGGGGGGGGGGGGGGGGGGGGGGGGGGGGGGGGGGGGGGGGGGGGGGGGGGGGGGGGGGGGGGGGGGGGGGGGGGGGGGGGGGGGGGGGGGGGGGGGGGGGGGGGGGGGGGGGGGGGGGGGGGGGGGGGGGGGGGGGGGGGGGGGGGGGGGGGGGGGGGGGGGGGGGGGGGGGGGGGGGGGGGGGGGGGGGGGGGGGGGGGGGGGGGGGGGGGGGGGGGGGGGGGGGGGGGGGGGGGGGGGGGGGGGGGGGGGGGGGGGGGGGGGGGGGGGGGGGGGGGGGGGGGGGGGGGGGGGGGGGGGGGGGGGGGGGGGGGGGGGGGGGGGGGGGGGGGGGGGGGGGGGGGGGGGGGGGGGGGGGGGGGGGGGGGGGGGGGGGGGGGGGGGGGGGGGGGGGGGGGGGGGGGGGGGGGGGGGGGGGGGGGGGGGGGGGGGGGGGGGGGGGGGGGGGGGGGGGGGGGGGGGGGGGGGGGGGGGGGGGGGGGGGGGGGGGGGGGGGGGGGGGGGGGGGGGGGGGGGGGGGGGGGGGGGGGGGGGGGGGGGGGGGGGGGGGGGGGGGGGGGGGGGGGGGGGGGGGGGGGGGGGGGGGGGGGGGGGGGGGGGGGGGGGGGGGGGGGGGGGGGGGGGGGGGGGGGGGGGGGGGGGGGGGGGGGGGGGGGGGGGGGGGGGGGGGGGGGGGGGGGGGGGGGGGGGGGGGGGGGGGGGGGGGGGGGGGGGGGGGGGGGGGGGGGGGGGGGGGGGGGGGGGGGGGGGGGGGGGGGGGGGGGGGGGGGGGGGGGGGGGGGGGGGGGGGGGGGGGGGGGGGGGGGGGGGGGGGGGGGGGGGGGGGGGGGGGGGGGGGGGGGGGGGGGGGGGGGGGGGGGGGGGGGGGGGGGGGGGGGGGGGGGGGGGGGGGGGGGGGGGGGGGGGGGGGGGGGGGGGGGGGGGGGGGGGGGGGGGGGGGGGGGGGGGGGGGGGGGGGGGGGGGGGGGGGGGTGGGGGGGGGGGGGGGGGGGGGGGGGGGGGGGGGGGGGGGGGGGGGGGGGGGGGGGGGGGGGGGGGGGGGGGGGGGGGGGGGGGGGGGGGGGGGGGGGGGGGGGGGGGGGGGGGGGGGGGGGGGGGGGGGGGGGGGGGGGGGGGGGGGGGGGGGGGGGGGGGGGGGGGGGGGGGGGGGGGGGGGGGGGGGGGGGGGGGGGGGGGGGGGGGGGGGGGGGGGGGGGGGGGGGGGGGGGGGGGGGGGGGGGGGGGGGGGGGGGGGGGGGGGGGGGGGGGGGGGGGGGGGGGGGGGGGGGGGGGGGGGGGGGGGGGGGGGGGGGGGGGGGGGGGGGGGGGGGGGGGGGGGGGGGGGGGGGGGGGGGGGGGGGGGGGGGGGGGGGGGGGGGGGGGGGGGGGGGGGGGGGGGGGGGGGGGGGGGGGGGGGGGGGGGGGGGGGGGGGGGGGGGGGGGGGGGGGGGGGGGGGGGGGGGGGGGGGGGGGGGGGGGGGGGGGGGGGGGGGGGGGGGGGGGGGGGGGGGGGGGGGGGGGGGGGGGGGGGGGGGGGGGGGGGGGGGGGGGGGGGGGGGGGGGGGGGGGGGGGGGGGGGGGGGGGGGGGGGGGGGGGGGGGGGGGGGGGGGGGGGGGGGGGGGGGGGGGGGGGGGGGGGGGGGGGGGGGGGGGGGGGGGGGGGGGGGGGGGGGGGGGGGGGGGGGGGGGGGGGGGGGGGGGGGGGGGGGGGGGGGGGGGGGGGGGGGGGGGGGGGGGGGGGGGGGGGGGGGGGGGGGGGGGGGGGGGGGGGGGGGGGGGGGGGGGGGGGGGGGGGGGGGGGGGGGGGGGGGGGGGGGGGGGGGGGGGGGGGGGGGGGGGGGGGGGGGGGGGGGGGGGGGGGGGGGGGGGGGGGGGGGGGGGGGGGGGGGGGGGGGGGGGGGGGGGGGGGGGGGGGGGGGGGGGGGGGGGGGGGGGGGGGGGGGGGGGGGGGGGGGGGGGGGGGGGGGGGGGGGGGGGGGGGGGGGGGGGGGGGGGGGGGGGGGGGGGGGGGGGGGGGGGGGGGGGGGGGGGGGGGGGGGGGGGGGGGGGGGGGGGGGGGGGGGGGGGGGGGGGGGGGGGGGGGGGGGGGGGGGGGGGGGGGGGGGGGGGGGGGGGGGGGGGGGGGGGGGGGGGGGGGGGGGGGGGGGGGGGGGGGGGGGGGGGGGGGGGGGGGGGGGGGGGGGGGGGGGGGGGGGGGGGGGGGGGGGGGGGGGGGGGGGGGGGGGGGGGGGGGGGGGGGGGGGGGGGGGGGGGGGGGGGGGGGGGGGGGGGGGGGGGGGGGGGGGGGGGGGGGGGGGGGGGGGGGGGGGGGGGGGGGGGGGGGGGGGGGGGGGGGGGGGGGGGGGGGGGGGGGGGGGGGGGGGGGGGGGGGGGGGGGGGGGGGGGGGGGGGGGGGGGGGGGG
Source organism: Heterocephalus glaber (assembly GCF_053883595.1). NCBI lineage: Eukaryota > Metazoa > Chordata > Mammalia > Rodentia > Bathyergidae > Heterocephalus > Heterocephalus glaber. Next base: position 47,614 of record NW_028258269.1, read on the forward strand.
GGGGGGGGGGGGGGGGGGGGGGGGGGGGGGGGGGGGGGGGGGGGGGGGGGGGGGGGGGGGGGGGGGGGGGGGGGGGGGGGGGGGGGGGGGGGGGGGGGGGGGGGGGGGGGGGGGGGGGGGGGGGGGGGGGGGGGGGGGGGGGGGGGGGGGGGGGGGGGGGGGGGGGGGGGGGGGGGGGGGGGGGGGGGGGGGGGGGGGGGGGGGGGGGGGGGGGGGGGGGGGGGGGGGGGGGGGGGGGGGGGGGGGGGGGGGGGGGGGGGGGGGGGGGGGGGGGGGGGGGGGGGGGGGGGGGGGGGGGGGGGGGGGGGGGGGGGGGGGGGGGGGGGGGGGGGGGGGGGGGGGGGGGGGGGGGGGGGGGGGGGGGGGGGGGGGGGGGGGGGGGGGGGGGGGGGGGGGGGGGGGGGGGGGGGGGGGGGGGGGGGGGGGGGGGGGGGGGGGGGGGGGGGGGGGGGGGGGGGGGGGGGGGGGGGGGGGGGGGGGGGGGGGGGGGGGGGGGGGGGGGGGGGGGGGGGGGGGGGGGGGGGGGGGGGGGGGGGGGGGGGGGGGGGGGGGGGGGGGGGGGGGGGGGGGGGGGGGGGGGGGGGGGGGGGGGGGGGGGGGGGGGGGGGGGGGGGGGGGGGGGGGGGGGGGGGGGGGGGGGGGGGGGGGGGGGGGGGGGGGGGGGGGGGGGGGGGGGGGGGGGGGGGGGGGGGGGGGGGGGGGGGGGGGGGGGGGGGGGGGGGGGGGGGGGGGGGGGGGGGGGGGGGGGGGGGGGGGGGGGGGGGGGGGGGGGGGGGGGGGGGGGGGGGGGGGGGGGGGGGGGGGGGGGGGGGGGGGGGGGGGGGGGGGGGGGGGGGGGGGGGGGGGGGGGGGGGGGGGGGGGGGGGGGGGGGGGGGGGGGGGGGGGGGGGGGGGGGGGGGGGGGGGGGGGGGGGGGGGGGGGGGGGGGGGGGGGGGGGGGGGGGGGGGGGGGGGGGGGGGGGGGGGGGGGGGGGGGGGGGGGGGGGGGGGGGGGGGGGGGGGGGGGGGGGGGGGGGGGGGGGGGGGGGGGGGGGGGGGGGGGGGGGGGGGGGGGGGGGGGGGGGGGGGGGGGGGGGGGGGGGGGGGGGGGGGGGGGGGGGGGGGGGGGGGGGGGGGGGGGGGGGGGGGGGGGGGGGGGGGGGGGGGGGGGGGGGGGGGGGGGGGGGGGGGGGGGGGGGGGGGGGGGGGGGGGGGGGGGGGGGGGGGGGGGGGGGGGGGGGGGGGGGGGGGGGGGGGGGGGGGGGGGGGGGGGGGGGGGGGGGGGGGGGGGGGGGGGGGGGGGGGGGGGGGGGGGGGGGGGGGGGGGGGGGGGGGGGGGGGGGGGGGGGGGGGGGGGGGGGGGGGGGGGGGGGGGGGGGGGGGGGGGGGGGGGGGGGGGGGGGGGGGGGGGGGGGGGGGGGGGGGGGGGGGGGGGGGGGGGGGGGGGGGGGGGGGGGGGGGGGGGGGGGGGGGGGGGGGGGGGGGGGGGGGGGGGGGGGGGGGGGGGGGGGGGGGGGGGGGGGGGGGGGGGGGGGGGGGGGGGGGGGGGGGGGGGGGGGGGGGGGGGGGGGGGGGGGGGGGGGGGGGGGGGGGGGGGGGGGGGGGGGGGGGGGGGGGGGGGGGGGGGGGGGGGGGGGGGGGGGGGGGGGGGGGGGGGGGGGGGGGGGGGGGGGGGGGGGGGGGGGGGGGGGGGGGGGGGGGGGGGGGGGGGGGGGGGGGGGGGGGGGGGGGGGGGGGGGGGGGGGGGGGGGGGGGGGGGGGGGGGGGGGGGGGGGGGGGGGGGGGGGGGGGGGGGGGGGGGGGGGGGGGGGGGGGGGGGGGGGGGGGGGGGGGGGGGGGGGGGGGGGGGGGGGGGGGGGGGGGGGGGGGGGGGGGGGGGGGGGGGGGGGGGGGGGGGGGGGGGGGGGGGGGGGGGGGGGGGGGGGGGGGGGGGGGGGGGGGGGGGGGGGGGGGGGGGGGGGGGGGGGGGGGGGGGGGGGGGGGGGGGGGGGGGGGGGGGGGGGGGGGGGGGGGGGGGGGGGGGGGGGGGGGGGGGGGGGGGGGGGGGGGGGGGGGGGGGGGGGGGGGGGGGGGGGGGGGGGGGGGGGGGGGGGGGGGGGGGGGGGGGGGGGGGGGGGGGGGGGGGGGGGGGGGGGGGGGGGGGGGGGGGGGGGGGGGGGGGGGGGGGGGGGGGGGGGGGGGGGGGGGGGGGGGGGGGGGGGGGGGGGGGGGGGGGGGGGGGGGGGGGGGGGGGGGGGGGGGGGGGGGGGGGGGGGGGGGGGGGGGGGGGGGGGGGGGGGGGGGGGGGGGGGGGGGGGGGGGGGGGGGGGGGGGGGGGGGGGGGGGGGGGGGGGGGGGGGGGGGGGGGGGGGGGGGGGGGGGGGGGGGGGGGGGGGGGGGGGGGGGGGGGGGGGGGGGGGGGGGGGGGGGGGGGGGGGGGGGGGGGGGGGGGGGGGGGGGGGGGGGGGGGGGGGGGGGGGGGGGGGGGGGGGGGGGGGGGGGGGGGGGGGGGGGGGGGGGGGGGGGGGGGGGGGGGGGGGGGGGGGGGGGGGGGGGGGGGGGGGGGGGGGGGGGGGGGGGGGGGGGGGGGGGGGGGGGGGGGGGGGGGGGGGGGGGGGGGGGGGGGGGGGGGGGGGGGGGGGGGGGGGGGGGGGGGGGGGGGGGGGGGGGGGGGGGGGGGGGGGGGGGGGGGGGGGGGGGGGGGGGGGGGGGGGGGGGGGGGGGGGGGGGGGGGGGGGGGGGGGGGGGGGGGGGGGGGGGGGGGGGGGGGGGGGGGGGGGGGGGGGGGGGGGGGGGGGGGGGGGGGGGGGGGGGGGGGGGGGGGGGGGGGGGGGGGGGGGGGGGGGGGGGGGGGGGGGGGGGGGGGGGGGGGGGGGGGGGGGGGGGGGGGGGGGGGGGGGGGGGGGGGGGGGGGGGGGGGGGGGGGGGGGGGGGGGGGGGGGGGGGGGGGGGGGGGGGGGGGGGGGGGGGGGGGGGGGGGGGGGGGGGGGGGGGGGGGGGGGGGGGGGGGGGGGGGGGGGGGGGGGGGGGGGGGGGGGGGGGGGGGGGGGGGGGGGGGGGGGGGGGGGGGGGGGGGGGGGGGGGGGGGGGGGGGGGGGGGGGGGGGGGGGGGGGGGGGGGGGGGGGGGGGGGGGGGGGGGGGGGGGGGGGGGGGGGGGGGGGGGGGGGGGGGGGGGGGGGGGGGGGGGGGGGGGGGGGGGGGGGGGGGGGGGGGGGGGGGGGGGGGGGGGGGGGGGGGGGGGGGGGGGGGGGGGGGGGGGGGGGGGGGGGGGGGGGGGGGGGGGGGGGGGGGGGGGGGGGGGGGGGGGGGGGGGGGGGGGGGGGGGGGGGGGGGGGGGGGGGGGGGGGGGGGGGGGGGGGGGGGGGGGGGGGGGGGGGGGGGGGGGGGGGGGGGGGGGGGGGGGGGGGGGGGGGGGGGGGGGGGGGGGGGGGGGGGGGGGGGGGGGGGGGGGGGGGGGGGGGGGGGGGGGGGGGGGGGGGGGGGGGGGGGGGGGGGGGGGGGGGGGGGGGGGGGGGGGGGGGGGGGGGGGGGGGGGGGGGGGGGGGGGGGGGGGGGGGGGGGGGGGGGGGGGGGGGGGGGGGGGGGGGGGGGGGGGGGGGGGGGGGGGGGGGGGGGGGGGGGGGGGGGGGGGGGGGGGGGGGGGGGGGGGGGGGGGGGGGGGGGGGGGGGGGGGGGGGGGGGGGGGGGGGGGGGGGGGGGGGGGGGGGGGGGGGGGGGGGGGGGGGGGGGGGGGGGGGGGGGGGGGGGGGGGGGGGGGGGGGGGGGGGGGGGGGGGGGGGGGGGGGGGGGGGGGGGGGGGGGGGGGGGGGGGGGGGGGGGGGGGGGGGGGGGGGGGGGGGGGGGGGGGGGGGGGGGGGGGGGGGGGGGGGGGGGGGGGGGGGGGGGGGGGGGGGGGGGGGGGGGGGGGGGGGGGGGGGGGGGGGGGGGGGGGGGGGGGGGGGGGGGGGGGGGGGGGGGGGGGGGGGGGGGGGGGGGGGGGGGGGGGGGGGGGGGGGGGGGGGGGGGGGGGGGGGGGGGGGGGGGGGGGGGGGGGGGGGGGGGGGGGGGGGGGGGGGGGGGGGGGGGGGGGGGGGGGGGGGGGGGGGGGGGGGGGGGGGGGGGGGGGGGGGGGGGGGGGGGGGGGGGGGGGGGGGGGGGGGGGGGGGGGGGGGGGGGGGGGGGGGGGGGGGGGGGGGGGGGGGGGGGGGGGGGGGGGGGGGGGGGGGGGGGGGGGGGGGGGGGGGGGGGGGGGGGGGGGGGGGGGGGGGGGGGGGGGGGGGGGGGGGGGGGGGGGGGGGGGGGGGGGGGGGGGGGGGGGGGGGGGGGGGGGGGGGGGGGGGGGGGGGGGGGGGGGGGGGGGGGGGGGGGGGGGGGGGGGGGGGGGGGGGGGGGGGGGGGGGGGGGGGGGGGGGGGGGGGGGGGGGGGGGGGGGGGGGGGGGGGGGGGGGGGGGGGGGGGGGGGGGGGGGGGGGGGGGGGGGGGGGGGGGGGGGGGGGGGGGGGGGGGGGGGGGGGGGGGGGGGGGGGGGGGGGGGGGGGGGGGGGGGGGGGGGGGGGGGGGGGGGGGGGGGGGGGGGGGGGGGGGGGGGGGGGGGGGGGGGGGGGGGGGGGGGGGGGGGGGGGGGGGGGGGGGGGGGGGGGGGGGGGGGGGGGGGGGGGGGGGGGGGGGGGGGGGGGGGGGGGGGGGGGGGGGGGGGGGGGGGGGGGGGGGGGGGGGGGGGGGGGGGGGGGGGGGGGGGGGGGGGGGGGGGGGGGGGGGGGGGGGGGGGGGGGGGGGGGGGGGGGGGGGGGGGGGGGGGGGGGGGGGGGGGGGGGGGGGGGGGGGGGGGGGGGGGGGGGGGGGGGGGGGGGGGGGGGGGGGGGGGGGGGGGGGGGGGGGGGGGGGGGGGGGGGGGGGGGGGGGGGGGGGGGGGGGGGGGGGGGGGGGGGGGGGGGGGGGGGGGGGGGGGGGGGGGGGGGGGGGGGGGGGGGGGGGGGGGGGGGGGGGGGGGGGGGGGGGGGGGGGGGGGGGGGGGGGGGGGGGGGGGGGGGGGGGGGGGGGGGGGGGGGGGGGGGGGGGGGGGGGGGGGGGGGGGGGGGGGGGGGGGGGGGGGGGGGGGGGGGGGGGGGGGGGGGGGGGGGGGGGGGGGGGGGGGGGGGGGGGGGGGGGGGGGGGGGGGGGGGGGGGGGGGGGGGGGGGGGGGGGGGGGGGGGGGGGGGGGGGGGGGGGGGGGGGGGGGGGGGGGGGGGGGGGGGGGGGGGGGGGGGGGGGGGGGGGGGGGGGGGGGGGGGGGGGGGGGGGGGGGGGGGGGGGGGGGGGGGGGGGGGGGGGGGGGGGGGGGGGGGGGGGGGGGGGGGGGGGGGGGGGGGGGGGGGGGGGGGGGGGGGGGGGGGGGGGGGGGGGGGGGGGGGGGGGGGGGGGGGGGGGGGGGGGGGGGGGGGGGGGGGGGGGGGGGGGGGGGGGGGGGGGGGGGGGGGGGGGGGGGGGGGGGGGGGGGGGGGGGGGGGGGGGGGGGGGGGGGGGGGGGGGGGGGGGGGGGGGGGGGGGGGGGGGGGGGGGGGGGGGGGGGGGGGGGGGGGGGGGGGGGGGGGGGGGGGGGGGGGGGGGGGGGGGGGGGGGGGGGGGGGGGGGGGGGGGGGGGGGGGGGGGGGGGGGGGGGGGGGGGGGGGGGGGGGGGGGGGGGGGGGGGGGGGGGGGGGGGGGGGGGGGGGGGGGGGGGGGGGGGGGGGGGGGGGGGGGGGGGGGGGGGGGGGGGGGGGGGGGGGGGGGGGGGGGGGGGGGGGGGGGGGGGGGGGGGGGGGGGGGGGGGGGGGGGGGGGGGGGGGGGGGGGGGGGGGGGGGGGGGGGGGGGGGGGGGGGGGGGGGGGGGGGGGGGGGGGGGGGGGGGGGGGGGGGGGGGGGGGGGGGGGGGGGGGGGGGGGGGGGGGGGGGGGGGGGGGGGGGGGGGGGGGGGGGGGGGGGGGGGGGGGGGGGGGGGGGGGGGGGGGGGGGGGGGGGGGGGGGGGGGGGGGGGGGGGGGGGGGGGGGGGGGGGGGGGGGGGGGGGGGGGGGGGGGGGGGGGGGGGGGGGGGGGGGGGGGGGGGGGGGGGGGGGGGGGGGGGGGGGGGGGGGGGGGGGGGGGGGGGGGGGGGGGGGGGGGGGGGGGGGGGGGGGGGGGGGGGGGGGGGGGGGGGGGGGGGGGGGGGGGGGGGGGGGGGGGGGGGGGGGGGGGGGGGGGGGGGGGGGGGGGGGGGGGGGGGGGGGGGGGGGGGGGGGGGGGGGGGGGGGGGGGGGGGGGGGGGGGGGGGGGGGGGGGGGGGGGGGGGGGGGGGGGGGGGGGGGGGGGGGGGGGGGGGGGGGGGGGGGGGGGGGGGGGGGGGGGGGGGGGGGGGGGGGGGGGGGGGGGGGGGGGGGGGGGGGGGGGGGGGGGGGGGGGGGGGGGGGGGGGGGGGGGGGGGGGGGGGGGGGGGGGGGGGGGGGGGGGGGGGGGGGGGGGGGGGGGGGGGGGGGGGGGGGGGGGGGGGGGGGGGGGGGGGGGGGGGGGGGGGGGGGGGGGGGGGGGGGGGGGGGGGGGGGGGGGGGGGGGGGGGGGGGGGGGGGGGGGGGGGGGGGGGGGGGGGGGGGGGGGGGGGGGGGGGGGGGGGGGGGGGGGGGGGGGGGGGGGGGGGGGGGGGGGGGGGGGGGGGGGGGGGGGGGGGGGGGGGGGGGGGGGGGGGGGGGGGGGGGGGGGGGGGGGGGGGGGGGGGGGGGGGGGGGGGGGGGGGGGGGGGGGGGGGGGGGGGGGGGGGGGGGGGGGGGGGGGGGGGGGGGGGGGGGGGGGGGGGGGGGGGGGGGGGGGGGGGGGGGGGGGGGGGGGGGGGGGGGGGGGGGGGGGGGGGGGGGGGGGGGGGGGGGGGGGGGGGGGGGGGGGGGGGGGGGGGGGGGGGGGGGGGGGGGGGGGGGGGGGGGGGGGGGGGGGGGGGGGGGGGGGGGGGGGGGGGGGGGGGGGGGGGGGGGGGGGGGGGGGGGGGGGGGGGGGGGGGGGGGGGGGGGGGGGGGGGGGGGGGGGGGGGGGGGGGGGGGGGGGGGGGGGGGGGGGGGGGGGGGGGGGGGGGGGGGGGGGGGGGGGGGGGGGGGGGGGGGGGGGGGGGGGGGGGGGGGGGGGGGGGGGGGGGGGGGGGGGGGGGGGGGGGGGGGGGGGGGGGGGGGGGGGGGGGGGGGGGGGGGGGGGGGGGGGGGGGGGGGGGGGGGGGGGGGGGGGGGGGGGGGGGGGGGGGGGGGGGGGGGGGGGGGGGGGGGGGGGGGGGGGGGGGGGGGGGGGGGGGGGGGGGGGGGGGGGGGGGGGGGGGGGGGGGGGGGGGGGGGGGGGGGGGGGGGGGGGGGGGGGGGGGGGGGGGGGGGGGGGGGGGGGGGGGGGGGGGGGGGGGGGGGGGGGGGGGGGGGGGGGGGGGGGGGGGGGGGGGGGGGGGGGGGGGGGGGGGGGGGGGGGGGGGGGGGGGGGGGGGGGGGGGGGGGGGGGGGGGGGGGGGGGGGGGGGGGGGGGGGGGGGGGGGGGGGGGGGGGGGGGGGGGGGGGGGGGGGGGGGGGGGGGGGGGGGGGGGGGGGGGGGGGGGGGGGGGGGGGGGGGGGGGGGGGGGGGGGGGGGGGGGGGGGGGGGGGGGGGGGGGGGGGGGGGGGGGGGGGGGGGGGGGGGGGGGGGGGGGGGGGGGGGGGGGGGGGGGGGGGGGGGGGGGGGGGGGGGGGGGGGGGGGGGGGGGGGGGGGGGGGGGGGGGGGGGGGGGGGGGGGGGGGGGGGGGGGGGGGGGGGGGGGGGGGGGGGGGGGGGGGGGGGGGGGGGGGGGGGGGGGGGGGGGGGGGGGGGGGGGGGGGGGGGGGGGGGGGGGGGGGGGGGGGGGGGGGGGGGGGGGGGGGGGGGGGGGGGGGGGGGGGGGGGGGGGGGGGGGGGGGGGGGGGGGGGGGGGGGGGGGGGGGGGGGGGGGGGGGGGGGGGGGGGGGGGGGGGGGGGGGGGGGGGGGGGGGGGGGGGGGGGGGGGGGGGGGGGGGGGGGGGGGGGGGGGGGGGGGGGGGGGGGGGGGGGGGGGGGGGGGGGGGGGGGGGGGGGGGGGGGGGGGGGGGGGGGGGGGGGGGGGGGGGGGGGGGGGGGGGGGGGGGGGGGGGGGGGGGGGGGGGGGGGGGGGGGGGGGGGGGGGGGGGGGGGGGGGGGGGGGGGGGGGGGGGGGGGGGGGGGGGGGGGGGGGGGGGGGGGGGGGGGGGGGGGGGGGGGGGGGGGGGGGGGGGGGGGGGGGGGGGGGGGGGGGGGGGGGGGGGGGGGGGGGGGGGGGGGGGGGGGGGGGGGGGGGGGGGGGGGGGGGGGGGGGGGGGGGGGGGGGGGGGGGGGGGGGGGGGGGGGGGGGGGGGGGGGGGGGGGGGGGGGGGGGGGGGGGGGGGGGGGGGGGGGGGGGGGGGGGGGGGGGGGGGGGGGGGGGGGGGGGGGGGGGGGGGGGGGGGGGGGGGGGGGGGGGGGGGGGGGGGGGGGGGGGGGGGGGGGGGGGGGGGGGGGGGGGGGGGGGGGGGGGGGGGGGGGGGGGGGGGGGGGGGGGGGGGGGGGGGGGGGGGGGGGGGGGGGGGGGGGGGGGGGGGGGGGGGGGGGGGGGGGGGGGGGGGGGGGGGGGGGGGGGGGGGGGGGGGGGGGGGGGGGGGGGGGGGGGGGGGGGGGGGGGGGGGGGGGGGGGGGGGGGGGGGGGGGGGGGGGGGGGGGGGGGGGGGGGGGGGGGGGGGGGGGGGGGGGGGGGGGGGGGGGGGGGGGGGGGGGGGGGGGGGGGGGGGGGGGGGGGGGGGGGGGGGGGGGGGGGGGGGGGGGGGGGGGGGGGGGGGGGGGGGGGGGGGGGGGGGGGGGGGGGGGGGGGGGGGGGGGGGGGGGGGGGGGGGGGGGGGGGGGGGGGGGGGGGGGGGGGGGGGGGGGGGGGGGGGGGGGGGGGGGGGGGGGGGGGGGGGGGGGGGGGGGGGGGGGGGGGGGGGGGGGGGGGGGGGGGGGGGGGGGGGGGGGGGGGGGGGGGGGGGGGGGGGGGGGGGGGGGGGGGGGGTGGGGGGGGGGGGGGGGGGGGGGGGGGGGGGGGGGGGGGGGGGGGGGGGGGGGGGGGGGGGGGGGGGGGGGGGGGGGGGGGGGGGGGGGGGGGGGGGGGGGGGGGGGGGGGGGGGGGGGGGGGGGGGGGGGGGGGGGGGGGGGGGGGGGGGGGGGGGGGGGGGGGGGGGGGGGGGGGGGGGGGGGGGGGGGGGGGGGGGGGGGGGGGGGGGGGGGGGGGGGGGGGGGGGGGGGGGGGGGGGGGGGGGGGGGGGGGGGGGGGGGGGGGGGGGGGGGGGGGGGGGGGGGGGGGGGGGGGGGGGGGGGGGGGGGGGGGGGGGGGGGGGGGGGGGGGGGGGGGGGGGGGGGGGGGGGGGGGGGGGGGGGGGGGGGGGGGGGGGGGGGGGGGGGGGGGGGGGGGGGGGGGGGGGGGGGGGGGGGGGGGGGGGGGGGGGGGGGGGGGGGGGGGGGGGGGGGGGGGGGGGGGGGGGGGGGGGGGGGGGGGGGGGGGGGGGGGGGGGGGGGGGGGGGGGGGGGGGGGGGGGGGGGGGGGGGGGGGGGGGGGGGGGGGGGGGGGGGGGGGGGGGGGGGGGGGGGGGGGGGGGGGGGGGGGGGGGGGGGGGGGGGGGGGGGGGGGGGGGGGGGGGGGGGGGGGGGGGGGGGGGGGGGGGGGGGGGGGGGGGGGGGGGGGGGGGGGGGGGGGGGGGGGGGGGGGGGGGGGGGGGGGGGGGGGGGGGGGGGGGGGGGGGGGGGGGGGGGGGGGGGGGGGGGGGGGGGGGGGGGGGGGGGGGGGGGGGGGGGGGGGGGGGGGGGGGGGGGGGGGGGGGGGGGGGGGGGGGGGGGGGGGGGGGGGGGGGGGGGGGGGGGGGGGGGGGGGGGGGGGGGGGGGGGGGGGGGGGGGGGGGGGGGGGGGGGGGGGGGGGGGGGGGGGGGGGGGGGGGGGGGGGGGGGGGGGGGGGGGGGGGGGGGGGGGGGGGGGGGGGGGGGGGGGGGGGGGGGGGGGGGGGGGGGGGGGGGGGGGGGGGGGGGGGGGGGGGGGGGGGGGGGGGGGGGGGGGGGGGGGGGGGGGGGGGGGGGGGGGGGGGGGGGGGGGGGGGGGGGGGGGGGGGGGGGGGGGGGGGGGGGGGGGGGGGGGGGGGGGGGGGGGGGGGGGGGGGGGGGGGGGGGGGGGGGGGGGGGGGGGGGGGGGGGGGGGGGGGGGGGGGGGGGGGGGGGGGGGGGGGGGGGGGGGGGGGGGGGGGGGGGGGGGGGGGGGGGGGGGGGGGGGGGGGGGGGGGGGGGGGGGGGGGGGGGGGGGGGGGGGGGGGGGGGGGGGGGGGGGGGGGGGGGGGGGGGGGGGGGGGGGGGGGGGGGGGGGGGGGGGGGGGGGGGGGGGGGGGGGGGGGGGGGGGGGGGGGGGGGGGGGGGGGGGGGGGGGGGGGGGGGGGGGGGGGGGGGGGGGGGGGGGGGGGGGGGGGGGGGGGGGGGGGGGGGGGGGGGGGGGGGGGGGGGGGGGGGGGGGGGGGGGGGGGGGGGGGGGGGGGGGGGGGGGGGGGGGG
>NW_028258270.1:0-47679 GCF_053883595.1 Heterocephalus glaber
CCCTGTCTCTGTGGCACTGTGCCCAGAAGCCCACCTGACCCACCCCTCCCTCTGTGGTGGGCCAAGGCACTGTCACCCCCAACCCACCCTGCACCACAGCGCACTCCAGCCTCTTCCTCCCTCTGTGAACCTGGCTGTCCTCAGCCCTCCCTGCTGATCCTTGCCCGGTGCACCCTACCGTCCCTGCTGGCTCTGTCCTGGCCAGAGCCAGGCACCTGTTTCGGGCTGGACATCAGCCCCTTCAGGCCTGCTCTCTACTCCCTCCTCCAGTTCTGGATGCCTCCTTCCACCTAGTTGCCCAGTGCTCCACATGCCCTGCACCCCAGGCTCTGCTGTGCCCAGGCCCTGGCCACACCCAGGCACTGGTGACATTTCCCTTGTGGCCGAGCAGAGGCTGCTATGAGCTCCCCATGGGTGGATGGCGGCCGCTCCGTCCTCTTCCGCCCAGCCCAGCTCAGGCCTCACACTCTGCTCAGTGACAGGGGCCGAGTGTACGGTGTGGAGACGTGTAGGTAGGTCCCGTGGGATTCAAGGCACAGCTGCCAGAGCCAGTCCTTCCTGGTCAGCACCACCCTGCATCTGGGCCACCGGTGCTTCATGGGTACCTTGTCCCCTTCGCCACACAGAGGCTCCTGGGTATGCGTCCTCCTAGGGCCTGTGGACTTTCAGATGAGGGCCCCTGGAGTGGTCTCTCTTCTGGAAAGGAGGCCTAAGGGAGCCTGCCTAGAACTAGGGTTGTGACCCTGAGTCACAGGTTAACCTTGGAGCAGATGGAGATGGTCCACAGCTGGATCACGGGCTGCCACATGTCCCTGTCCCTTGGCAGGAAGGTGTGTGCAGTGCCGGGTAGCAGAAACCCTTACCTTCCTCCACCACAGTCCCCAGCAACAGCACAGCAGCAGTGGGATCAGCAGCAGGGCTGGCAGGAATTTCAGGTAGGGCTTGATTTGGGACCCTCCTCCTGACACAGGGCGACTCTGTGGAAAAGGATGAGGCCAATAGCATGAAGGGCTGGCACTGGGCATGGCTAGGGGGCTTCTTCCTGAATGCCCACCTGGCTTCCCATCTTCCCCTCCTCCTCCACACAGTGCCAGGCATGAGGGACATCATGGAGCAGGGGCCGGCCCTGACCCTCAGGCTGCAGGCTGCACCTCTGCCCCACTCAGAGCTCTGCACTGAGCCCAGACAAGGAGGCCCAGGAGCCCCTGTGTGACCCCAGCCTCACTGCTCACCTCGGGGCCAGCACAGCTCTTCCTGAGGACACAAAGAGCTACAGGTGCCATGTTGGGGAGGCCGGGCTGCTGGGGATCCCAGGGAGGACAGGAAACTGGGGCCCCTCAGGCCTTGCTGCCCACCTCCCAGTTCTGGATCATGGGCTCACCTCACCCTCCCCGAGCCTCAGTGAGCCCCTGTGCACAGGGGTGGGAGCCACCTCCTGCCCATGCACTCAGGGGCTCAGAGAGTTTGGGGGAGCCCAGCTCAGGCCCCATGCACACAGGTGAAGTAAGGGGTGTCCGTGGTTGTCACAGTGAAGGTTCACAGGCTGCCTGGCTGGCCTCCCCTGAGTCAAGGGCTAGGTCGGGGAGGATGCACAGGGGACAGGGCTGAGAGCACAGAAGGGGCAGTGCTGGCTGTGGGCTGGCAGATCCCAGGTCTGCACCTGCTCTCTCTCCTGTCTGTGCTGTCCCCACACAGCTGTAACAGGTGGGCCCTGAGATCAGATGCTACCCTGTGTGTGGCTATGCAAGGATCGGCCAAAGCAGACACATGGGGGCGATCACTCTGTGGGTCCCCACGGGCTGAGCCTGGACCTGGGTGGCAGTGGTGAACAGCCCTCTTCCTCCAGGGAGGTCCTCCCACCCTTGGCCCTGCCTGAGGGCTGGTGACAGGGCTGGAAGAAGCCCCTTGTTGGAGCAGCATCTTCCCTCCCAGGGTGTCTGACTGTGCTGAGCTGACACACCTGGACAGCATCCCCAAGCCCAAGAGGGAGGAAAGCTCTGTGGGCGACAGAGCAGGCAGGGGGCTAATGGGAGCTGAGGCAGGAGGAGGGCAGGAAGGGGCAGAGTGCACTGCAGATGACCGGGCTGTCACCATGCAGGCTTCAGCCTGGGCTCCTGCGTGGCTTTGGGCCATCACTGTATCTGGGGCACTGATTCAGTGACACAAACTCCTACCCCAGCTGGTGGGGCTCCAGATTCCTGTGCCTATGACACCCATGTGCCAGGACTGGGTGCCTTGGACCTTTGGATAGGCTCCAGGCAGAAGCTTCCTCCTCCCCGAGTGGCCGAGGGAGAACCCAGGTGGGGCCCAGGGTCTGTGTGCTCAGTTGCTGTCTGTATTGCTGAGACCCCCTGCCTTGACTTCCCCAGGTGGATTGTGTCCACTTCAGGGCTCACCAGAGTCGGGGAGTGCAGTCCTTCCGTGGGGTTCACACAGTTGGTGCTGGTGATTTTGAATTTGTTCCCAATGAAGCTGGTGCCATTGTTCAGGCTGAGGTCAACAGGGAGCTTCCTGTGCACAGAGATGCGGCAGATGGTGAGCACCAGCTGGGGTGCTGCAGCCCAGGGCCACCCTCTCTAGAGTCCCAGCATCTGGAGCTCCCAGAGGGAGGGCAGGTGGGTCCTGAATTCTCCTTCCAGTCACTGCAATGCCAGCCTCAGCAAGGGCTGCAGCTCAGGCAGTGAATGGCCCTCACGGTGGATGGTGCCATCCTCGCCATGGCTGAGGGACCAGGGAGGTCTGAACAGCATCACCGTCACACTTCTATCACGCGCTGTGTGGTCCTGGCCAGGAAAGGTGACCTGGAGGAAAGGCAGCCATGCCTGGCCCAGCCTCTCCTGCACCTGCCCTCAGCAGTGCCTGGGCCTCTGTGCGTCCCTGGGCACCTTGAAGGTCACCCCCAAGGGCATGTGGGGAGGGCGCCTCAGCCCAGAGCAGGCCGACCCCAGGACAGGAGATGGTGGCAAACAGGCCACACTGTCCCCACCTCTAGGACCCAGAACCACGGCACTTACCATCCAGGCTCATCTATCCTCGGCCCAGGACAGGTTATGGAAGTTTCTTCCACACTGGTGGGTTTTCTTTCTAAAAAACAATGGCACCCAGGTGTCTGTGCACCCGTCCTTCCCCCATGCCCTCCACCTGCCCTGGGCCAGCAGAGCCAACACTGAGCCCAATGCAGCACCTCCTGCCCTCCTTCCTTTCTAAGACCCCTGCTCAGCTCCTTCTCTCCTGGGCTCTGAGCAGTGCTGGTGTGTGACAGGGGAAGGCAGCGAAGGTTCCAACTTCCCAGGCTCAGTGTCAGGGATGAAGGGGACAGAGGAAACACTGCAAAGCAAGCAGCCCAAAAGGCAGGTGTATGGTGCTGGGGGGTCCAGGCCACCTGTACCGCCTTTGGAGATGCAGTTGCTCTTTGAGAGACACTGAAATATCGGCACTGAAATGGTGCCAGCCCTGGAACTGGATCACAATGCTCTGTGGTGCAGGTGGTAGGAACCCAGAGGACATGGGTAGGCACCCCAGACAGCAGGCACCAGGCTTCCAGTTCCATGCAAGTCTTGTTCCCCTTACAGGCAGGGGCCTGGTCTGTCAAGTCAGCTCTGCCTGAGCAGCAGGTTTCAGCTGAGCCGAACCAGAGCAGCAGCAGCTGGGAGCGATGCATGGGAGCAGAGGCTGGGCTGTGTGAGTGGCAGGTGCCAAGGCCTGTGGCAGGAACTGAGGGGCTTGTGGAGGAGGGAAGGACGGGAGCCCAGTGGTGGGTGTCAAGTGGAGGACTGGGTTTTGCTCCTGGTGCAGTGAATCCTTGTGGGTGCGCAGATCCTGGGCACCGTGTGGACGGCAGTATCGTGGGACTAGCTGGGGGACTGGGTGTGAGAGGACCAAGGGTGACCCTGGGATTTGACCATAGGGACCAGGTGGGGTCATCACTGAGCTGGGGCAGCCTGTGGAGGAAATGGGGGTGTTTGATGATTTCACTGTTTCCTTCCTCCCTCCGTTCTTTCCTTCTTTCCCTCCCTCCCTCACTCCTTCCCTCCTTTCCTCTCTTCCTCCAGAGCCTGACAACCATTCCATAACATGTAGGAGTGGAAACCTCCCAGTCTGGAGCCCAGTCCTCCTCACGTGGAGCTGTGCTTGCATGCCTGGGATGCTCGGGATGCCCACTCTCTGGCCTGGAGCTTCCAGGTCCAGTGTCCCCTCTGCAAGCTGGAGTGGATGGTTTCCCAGCAGCTTCTCTGTGCACCTGGCCAGGCTCAGAGCCCAGGGCTGCAGTGTTCTCCCTGTAGCAGACTCCTGCCTGGGGTTCCAGCTCTCAGGGAAGAGTGTGGAGGACCAGGTGAGACAGATGCTGCTGTGAGGCCAGCCCAGGCTCACACCAGCCTGCCGAGGGCGAGACCTACTCCAACCCGCTCCTGGGGTGCTGGGGTTTACCAATACCCACTTTGCAGAGGAGGAAGGGTCCCTGCTCCCCCTGTCCCCTAACCTCATGGCATCCTCTGGGAATGGTCAGCCCTGGCTGGAGGCTTCCAGTACTGAGGGGAAGGATGTCCTGAGGGAAACATGTGACCTAGAGGCAACCAGGAGCCACTTACCAAAGATGGTGCCACCGAACTTGAATCTGCAAATAACCTGGTCTGGGCCTTTTGCATTACGAAAACCTTGTCCTCTGATGACCACCGTGTAGGGCTCTGCAAGGATACATTCAAACTGGGAGTGTGGGAGTGGGGCTCTGGGTTCACAGCAGTCACCCCCAGGGGGACTCTCAGTGTTCCAAGAGGTGGCAGCTGTATGTGAGCACCTGTAACCCCCAGACCAGATGCAGCAGAACCAGCCTTGAAAATGTGGGAGCCCTCCTCCTCCCACCA
Organism: Heterocephalus glaber; assembly: GCF_053883595.1. Lineage (NCBI taxonomy): Eukaryota > Metazoa > Chordata > Mammalia > Rodentia > Bathyergidae > Heterocephalus > Heterocephalus glaber. The sequence continues at coordinate 4,863 of NW_028258270.1, forward strand.
TCCAGACCACAGCACCATGACAGGCACCCAGCTTCCAGGGACCACCTCAGCTGGGGCCTCCACCCTGAATTCCCATGGTTCCCATTGAAGTCCCCAGGAGCAGGGCCAGGATGGGAGCACCAGAGGCCCCTGTCCTACCAGGAGGGGGGCTCATGGGGGTCAACACCTCCACATCTAGCCTTTTCCTGACCCATAAGGAACACAGTCCATGGCCCTGTGGACCCAAAAGCCCCTCACTCTACCAGCATGGCCCTCCCTGCCCCTTAGCCTAAGCCACAGGGGACAAGAGAGGGCAGCTGGGCAGCTCTGCAGCACCCAGGCTGGGTTCCTGTGGGTCTTCCAGTTGCAGTTCCCAGCTACTTGGCCTGACAGCAGCTCCTGGCCCAGGCCTGTATCCTTCCTGTCCCCATGGCCCTGGAGTGGCCCCAGGTCACCCAGCCCAGGACCCTGGCCTGCAACAGCCCTGTCCCTCAGCCCCTGCACATGGACTGGCTCTCCATGCTGGCCTGAGTACCCAGCCCATTCTGTGTCACCTGGGGCCCAGGCTCCTGCCTCAGCTTGCCCCTGAGTCACTATGTGTATGGCAGCTCTGCTCAGGACACCCAGGAGTGTAACAGGTCAGCAGTGGAGCTGGTGTCTGGAGGCACCTGTCACCTCAGCTCTGTGGCTGGGAGGAAGCAGTGGCAGCTCCTGTCCTCACCTGGGGTTTCTCTGGCTGCCCAGACGTCAGGGCCTGTGTGTCAGGGCAGCTGATCTGCTGAGGTGCTTCACACCAGAAGCAGGAGAGACCCTGGGGTGAGGTCCCTGACCCAACTCCACCCAGCACTGCAGCCCCCACCCTGCCCTGCATCAGAGGGGCTCAGGTGCAGAGCCGAGGTCCAGGGTGGAGAGGTCAGGACCAGGCATCCTCAGCTCCTATCCACATCCTGATGCTATGCCATCACACTCTCTGTCCCCCAATGTCCCCACAGTGCTATTTCTATCCATCGGAGACCACACTGTAGCCCAGCTGTTTGGCACCTTATCCCTCCCCTGGGCCATGGGTGGCAGAGCTCAAAGTGGGCACAGTTCTGTCTTCCCACAGCCTGCAGTCATGGTGCCTCCCACAAGGGACACAGAAGCCAGGACCCAGCAGCTGCAGCAGCCAAGATGCCACTTGTGGGAGGAAGAGCCTGACCCTCCCTGTCCCCTCCACCTGGGTGTCAGAAGCCAGCCACATGGGGATGATGGCTGCATACATAGTGCCCATGACAAAGAGAGGTGGCCTCCCTCTAGACCACTTAGGAGCATCCTCAGTGCACCAAGGCAGGGACCTGGGCTGGACTGGGGGCATCCATGTCACTTCCAGCCTTGGGGACAGGCACTGCTCTTTCCCCATGGGCTCGAGGTGCACCTGGTTGTGTATGGAAACTAGGTCAAGTGTGGAGGTTTCCTTCTCTCTCCAGCCCAGGGATGGATGCTGAATTTGTACAATGCTTTTGTTTCATCCCATGTGGTGACACCTTGTGTCTGTCTCCATTTGGGGGTGTGGAAACTGTCTATATTTCAAACCCCATATCTGCCCATCCCTTCTTGCTGAGCACTAGCTGCCGTGTCTGTGTTGGCCTGTTTAAACACTGCTCTGTCCCATTACTGGGTGTCCTTCAGCATTTCTAAAACAAACTTTTCCTACATTCACAATTAAACTTTGTGTTGTGATAAGTTTGAACAGTGACTGTACACATACACCTACACTGTCGCCAGACACACAAGTGTACAAACCCAGTGCACAGTCAGGCTAAACATCCACTTACACCACACATGAGATGCATACCATACCCTCAGAAAGACAAACATACCCATCCGTGTACTCTCTGCTCCATGCACAATCACACCACACCATGAACACTACACAACCACCATGCAGATGCACCATGCACCCAAATACCGTGCTCCCAACATAGGTACAACAACCCACACACATACTACAAACACACAATGTGCACGGCATAAGAACACAATGCTATACTCACACCATACTTTCCACATACATACTTCACATTCCAACATACACACTGCATTCATACACAACATATTTTGACAAACATACCCCCACACACCAAACATAACACACACTGCACATATATGCATATGCTCATACCTTATGTACCTACAAACCAGAAATACACTCCAATGTCACACTCCCTGTAGAAGCACCACACACCACAAACACACATGTCACAATACCATACACACATTCCATACCTCGTAACCACTCACAAATAGTCACGCCCCACACCCTCCACAAAACACTACATGATTCATATACAGCCACCTCACACGACATACACATTCTGGAAACTCAGCACTCTCGTACTCACTAAACACCATACACACCACCAATCATATACGCACATACCACACACATCGTGTACCATATGTAAACTCAGAGATACACCACACATCACAAAAGCATATCATTCTATACAGACATACTTCATTCCCTCCCACATACCCCACACAACACATCACAACCACAATATAAACGGACCAGACAGCCTCTGACCATAACCATGTGTGCCACTGCCTCCATAAACCTCACACACTTCACATACATCACACATGCTGCACACACTGCACATATACCACACACATCACAAATACACTCACATCATGCACACATCACACATACAACACACACATCACACATACCACCAACACCAAGTGCCCTCCACACACATCACACACACTCATCTCCCACACCACACACATCACACACAAGCACAACAGTCCCACACCATCCATTTCCTCACATCCCATGGCACACACACTATGGAGACACACACCACACATTGCAAACCCAGCACACAGACTCCTCCAACACGTATTACACCAGTACATATAGGGTACTTGCTACACAACCTGACACTTTCTCCACACTCATACCACACACTCATACCACATCTACACACATCCCCATCACCTTCTTCCCTAGTATACCACAAACAAATGTTATTAATATGTCACCTAGACACACAAACAACACAAAGCCCCTACATGCATTTCATATACACATTCTAATACATATGCCACAAACCCCTGCCCATGAACCACCCACAAACAATACATACACACATCACACACCAAAGAAGGGCCACAGGCTACCCAAACAAAAGCACAAAAAGTATACACAAAGCACCCACACAAAAACACATGGCACCACAATCACCTGTTCACACACACACACAAACACACACACACACACACAAATACCTACAATGACGGATTGAGCTGTCTGCTGGTTCCCAAGCCCACAGCCCTTACCTCCCACACACAAGTTGGACGGCTCCACCGACGTCACCTCAAGACAGGACTTGGAGACAAGCTGATAACAGGGCAGAAGGAGGACGGAGTGTGACACTTGGACCTTGGAGTGATGTCCCCACTGTGCCCAGGTACCCCCACCCTGCTCACCCAGTCCACGATGTACAGCAGACCCTCGAAGCCATTGTCCACTGCGAATATGTGTCCTGGGGTGTCTGCGAGTGCCACCATCTATGTGGGGAAGAATCAGCTTGATGCCCAGGCAGGGCCTCAAGGATGCACCAGGTCTCCAGAACCAGGACAAGGACACAGTGTCTTGCCTTCAGGGCTTGGGGACAGTGGAGAGTCATACTCTCAGAGACAGACTGGCTCCTGTGTCAGGCCAGGTTCGGGGAGGGGGAAGGTCTCTACCTGCCCTGTGAGGCCCCGTGTACTCAAGCCCCTTGGTGGGCACCTGGTCTGAAGTACCTGGTCTTTGTCGTAGTCTAGCACACCCACAGTGTAAACAATGGCCCCCAAGTGCCGGGACTTGTCCGCCTACAAGAAAGGAGACATTTAGGATAATGCACCGAAATGGGTGGGGCAAAGTGCTGGTGACCACACCTGGGCTCACCTCCTCCTTTGTCTCTTCAAATGAGTCTTTCCTCAGCCTCCCCCTGGTCAGCATGATAATCACACTGGCAACTTTCTCACCTGTGTAGGAAGCAAGAAGTAGGGGCCAGGTGAGCGAGGCTCAGGAATGACCGGCAGGGGACCCAGGACCAGGGCAGACTGTCAGGACCCAGCACTGCCCACGAAGGCAGGTGGGTGCTCCTCATACTTAGGGCTCCTGGGACAGGTGGCCAGACCACAGAACCTGCCACCCAGAGACTCCAGAGTGAGAAAGGGGCCTCGCCCAGGGCCATTTTACATATGAGAAGAGAGGGGTTCAGGATCTTACCTGACCCTAGCCCTGCTGTCCCCCGGATTGCACACCCTCCTCCCTGAGGACAGCCCAGCCATGTGCCCACCAGTCTCAGCCCATTCCCGGGCACAGGAAGCAGCAGCCCCTCCTGCAGAGCAACCCAGGGAGGGGTGGTGCCGGTGCATATTTTGGGCACAGTCTGTGGGCTTCTGCTTGGGACAGCGGCCCAGCTGCTCAGCACTCTCATGCAGGGTCCTGGACAGGGGACCCCATTCTTCCCCAGCGCTGTCCCCACTGGGCCCCACCACTCTTGCCCAGAGCTGCCAGCCCACAGTGCAGAGGGATATGTGTCCCGGGCCACACAGACATTTGTGTGGTGGGAGGTGCAGGTCCAGGAGCAAGTGGGCCATGGAAGATGGGAATGGAGAAGGGGAGGAAGGTCTGGCCCTGGGGACAAGGTGGGCGCCTCATGCTGGTCCTCAGGCTGCTCAGGATCTGGACTTTCTCCTTCTGCATGCAGAGCCCAGTGAGGGACCAGGAGCTCAGAGTGACCAAGTGCCCTGGGTAGACCCATGGGGCCTCCTGTCCTGTGAGAACCATGCCGAGGCGGGCGTTCTGCCCACCAGAAGGGCTGGTCTCGGACAACTGTATTCTATTTTGGAAACTTGATGTTTCCCAGAATCTTATGTGTTGAAGGTTTGGTCCAGAGCTGCTGGTGCTGTTGGGAACTGCGGGAAACTTTATGGGGCGGGACCTCACTGGTGGAAGTTGGTAATAGGGTGAGTCCTTGAAGGATGAACCTTGTCCCTGGCTCCTTCTTGTTCTTTCCTTCTCCTGTCCATCCTGACATGAGCAGCTTTGCTCCACCACACACTGCCCACTATGGTGTTCTGCCTCACCACAGCCCAGAAACAATGGAGGCAGCTGACCATGGACTGAAGCCTAGGAAATTGTGAGCCAAAATAAACCTTTTCTACTCTTAAGTTGTTTTTCTCAGCTATTTTGTCATAGCAATGAGAAGCTAACACAGAGTTCCCAGATTTGGGGCTGGGAGGAGCCTGGAGACTGTACACAGACCTCTCTGAGAGCCACCAGCTGTGCACCCAGCTGTCTGAGGGGGTGCAGGCCACTCACCTCCAAAGTGTGATTTCATGATCTGCTTGTTTGCCTGCAAGGGAATGGACATGGGTTGGGAAAAGCACTGGACAGACATGGTCACATTCTACGCTGTTAGGTGGTTTTGCGCCTGGGTTCCAGCCTTCTCTACCTTTTCGAACCCTTTCTGCATGTATGTGTAGCCTCCAGGCAGCACCGATTGGAGTCTGTTAAGACCACTGTAGATTTTGCCTCTGAAAAAAATCAAGAAAGAGGTTGGTTGTTACAACACACCCGGAGCTGTCCCACAGCCTTGTCCATTGACCATCAGGATGGGTGGCTCTGTCCCCTGTACTGAACTGGATCATTTCCTGGAGGTCTGTTTCCTTCTCTGTCCCCAGCCTGCTTAGCCCTTTGGCAGGTGCAGTGGCTAACAGCCGGTCTCATGGGAACGCCTGATTTTCTCTGAGCTCACCCTGTCTCAGGCACCCCACTCTTGGAGACATCCCATGGGCCCCATGAGGACTTCCTGGTGAGCGTGGTAGCCAGGGATATGCAGTTTGAGGCCGGGGATCCAGGGAGACCCTCATGCCTGGTGCTGACCAGAAGCCAAGGATACCCTGGCTGAGGCCTGCTCTCCAGCAGAGAAGGCTGGGTCACATGGATCACTAGCTCAGCCTGCCCTGCTCTGTCCCCACAGCACAGACCCTGACCTGCCCCTCCTTAGCCACCAAAGGAAGGAGCCAGGCTGCTTCATGAGCAGTGTGGGCCCAGGACTTCAGTGTTCCTGACACTAAAGGCCAGAGGTGGGGACATGGCCACAGGCTGCTAAGGCGGTCAAGCCCTATGCTCAGGCTGCTGGGACCAGGCTGTCAGGGGCTGTTAGAGACAGGGTTGATTGGGGCAGGCAGCACCAGCTCTGGTGGCAGCAGTGGGACAGAAAAGGAAGACTGTGTTCAGGCTGATTGGCTGTGACAGGGCTGAGCCTGCACAGCAAGGCCACCTAGAGTGAAGACCTAAAGGGCAGCTTCTTCCTGGGGCAGAGACACTGCTGTGGGCCCAGCTCTGAGAGCCCTAGACCCATCACTGCCTGGCCCTGTCCACAAGGGGTGAAGACACAGCCAGCCCTACCCAGGGGAGGCTCAACCAAGTTCTGCCCAGCCCAGCCCCTGCCCTGTGCCCAGTACAGTCCCACTGCCCCTCAAGAATTCTGCCAGCTCCTTCTCATGCTCCACTTCCCCACCCATTGTGGCCATTCAATTCTCTCCCACACCCTGCACCAGGCCTCTCGTGTGTCCATGGAGCCAACCGCTCTCTGCTCTTCCTGTCAGCTGGACCCGGGGCAGGAGGGAGTGGCCCTGCCACAGACAGTTATGGGCCACCATGGGGGATGGTGTTGGAACAGAAGGATGGGATGACACATTTAGCTCCTGAGCACAGTATACACCCTGGTAGCATGGCACGTTCCAGCAGATCCATCAGAAACCACAACAGATCCTGATAAAACCACAAAAGCAGAAAGTTGGCATGAAGTGAGGAATTGTTCCCAAAAAGGGAAACTGCTAAATAATCCCTCGAGCTTCACTTGCTCTTAGTTAACTTATAATCACTAATTTTGGATGTCACCCAGCTGGGCAATACATTAATAGCTTCCCACAATCAGCACCTTTGATGCATGGGTCTGACAACAATTTCCTGGGTTACTTCACAGGGACTCAAAGGCACTTTAGCTGAGAACCACTGATTCTTCTCTTGAGCCTTGTGATGGTTAGCTGAGTGTCTGCTTCATTTGCTTGGCATCTGCCTGTGGGATTGGTGGAGCACCTTTCTGGGTGTGCCTGGGTGGGTCACGGAGGTGTGACCTTGGGTCCTATGTATGGTGTCTGGCTGCTTCCTGTCTGGCGCTATTCTCCTGCTCTGTCTCATGGCTGCCATGAATTAAGCAGCTTTGTTCTAACACACCCTTCTACCATGCTGTTCCTGGCATGCAGCCAGCCCATCATGGATTGAATCTCCTTAAAACATGAGCTAACTTAGCCTCTCCTCCTTGAAGTAGTGGGTGTTGGGTATTGTGTCTAGCTGAATAAGACAAGTCCACAGATGTCTGATGGGTAACTGCAATGGGACAAAATGCTTGACATAGTGCATGTTCATGTTTTCTGTCCCTTTTTCTGCCACAGCCCTAGAGCCAGACTCTACCCAGCTCTGTACAGGAACATGTTGGTCATTTAAGAAATATTCTGTCCAAGACTATGCTACAGGGTTAACTCAGCTTGTTGTCCCTTGGAGCTGGTGCTTTCAATCCATCCTTGGACTCTCAGCAGCTCCAACACTGAATGTCCTTCAGCCCTATCATACTATACAAGATGATGACACCAGCTATAAGAGTAACTCAGGAGTTCCTGAGTCAGTTGACCACCCGTGAGCCCCCCAAGTATGAGGCCAGGATGATTTGTGCAGGATGATGGCACCAGGTACATGAACATTCAACAGCCTCGATGATGAGTTCACCATGACCATAAAGTGATCCATGTTAGTCACAAGAAGAAACATTGTTTGGAACTGAGCACCCAGCATGGGAATCCCTGCACTTCAGCCAACCCCTGCAAATCAACACACACCTGCTGCTCCTTTGCTCTCTGAACACACCCTGGCCCTCACTCAATCAATTGCTGGCTTCCTTTGGCCAAAGCCTCAATTAGGCTGAATGTCTCCACCCCATACTCCATGCGCCCTTAAAGCTTTGCCTGTGCACAGTGTGTGCACTGCCAATGTTGACCCAGTCTCTTTTCTATTGTCCCTGGGTCAAAAGATCCTTATGTCCAGTGTCACTGTCCTCAGGCCCCAGGGCTTCCTGTCCCTCCCTTCCCTGAGTGCTGGCTTGTCCTTCACTGTCTTCCCCTGGCTTCTCCCCAGGGCCCCACAACTCCAGGCTAAGAGTGCCCACCTCTCCTCTGTGCTCCTCCCTCTCAGGGTTTGAATCCATTGCTATCCCTCACCCTACAGCTGATCAGCAGCTCTCCAGCATCCTCCTGGGTCTCTGCATCTCTGGGCACATTGAGCCACCTCCCCCTGATGTTGGTTTCTCAGGTATCCCTGTTGAGGCCTACTGGGGGGTAATGCTGCCCTGCAACAAGGCCCCCCCAGCCCTCTCTGTGCCCCACTGGCCCTGGGCAGAGGGTGACCTGTCACAGTAGGCCCCACACAGGCCAAGGTGCTTATAGGAGTCTTGTCTGCTCCGCCAGCCCCCTGGATCCCCCAGGTCCCCACAGCCAGCCCAGGAAAGAACTCAGGTCTGTTGGAGTCTGGGCAGACATGTGGACTTTGGGATGGCAGGGTCTGTGGGTACCAGTACAGCAGGACTGTGAGGGGCTGGGCATCAGGCTGGAGGCCAGTGTGGATCCCTAAGGATCCCAACCAGCCCATCCCATGCATGGATGAGGCCCCACAGAGCCGGCAGTGGAGCCCTCAGTTCCCCACAGTTCCTGTGGCCTGATCCCCAGCCCTCCTCAGGTCACCTACCTGTCTGCAGTGAGAGGCACGATGACTTCGGTATCTGTGGAGACGACAATGAAGGACATGCGCAGGTTGGGGCTGCAAGGAACCAGGGCAGTAAGAAACCCATGCATTTGACCCCAGGAGACTGCCTGGGATGAGGGGCAGTCTCTGTGCGCACCCCTCTGCGCCCTGGGCTCAGAGAACCTCAGCGAGAGGTGCTGCAGCCTATGGGGACATGGGCCCCAGGGAGGGTCAGGGTGGCCTCACAACCACACCTCTGCTCCAGCACCCCAACACACAAGCAAGCACATGATAGACACATAGGTGTGCCCACAAATACATACACACTCATCCACACAAGCTCACACACTCATGGGCCCTCACATCACACACATCCAGTCTCACACTCATGCACACACCAGTCACACACACACACAAACACACTAAAGAGGACAGACCCTCTGCACTCCTTCATGAGGCCTCCCTCCCATCTGTCTCTCTGCTGCTGCTACTTTTGTATCTCTAGCCTTTTTTCCTCTTCCCAAACCCTCCTTCCTTCCAGCTCAGGAAGTCCCACTCCCTGTGGGCACCATTCACAAGGCCTTCCCTTCCTGTTGCTGACCACTGCCTTTGGTCCAGGACCTCTGACCCTTGCAAGGTGGCTGCAGCCTCCCTGGCTGAGCTGACCTCTGCTCCTGTTCTTGTTCCTGGCTCTATTCACCCACAGTTGCCAGGGTTTTTCTTGGCGCACATCACTCCCCTGCCCATGAACCTTCCATGGCTCTCTATGGCTCAGAGGAAGAATTCAAGCCCCTCCTTGGCCTGGCAGAGTCAATCCTGGGGGCATTGGCCCCAAGCTACTTGTGAGGATTTGTCTCCAGCCCTCCCCTGAGTTACCCACACTCCTCAGCCTAAACAGACCCCCCACTAGAGGGCACCCTGAGGGTTACTGTGACCCTGACTTTTCTCCAGCCGTCAAGGTCAAGTTCACTTCCCACCTCCTCTGGGAAGCTGCCCAGGACCACTTCCCTCTAGGAATCCTTGCTTTCCCCTCTAACCTTCCTGGCACACACTCTGTCCCTTTCCTTTGGCCCTGAGCACCCTGTGTCCAGGTGGCAGCTACTGAGTTGCTCTCCTGACTTCCTTCCCAGCCTGGGGGTCTGGAGGGCAGACAGTGTCCCTGCAGGTGCCCAGGCTCTGAGGCAGGACAGGCACACAGCTGAGACCCAGAGGACCAGTGCACTCTGTCCCCTTTCCTGCCTGGTCACGCTGGGCTCTGTGTCCCCACCCAAGGGACCCCACCAAGTCTAATCAATGCTCAGGCAGCCTGCACCATGGAGAAGCGTACTTTTTAAATCTTGCCACCAATTCTGCCACAAATGAATGAACGTTATTCCAGTTGTCGTCCACACTGCCAGACCTGATGACAAAGGAGACACAAATTAGGGCATGAGATGCCTTCATCACCCAGAGCAGCTTCTTTCTCCGTCACCTCTCTGCAGGATCCTTGACACTGGCTCCCATCCCAATGCCTCGGACAACAGTGGGTTATCCTGGAGGTGACTGTCATCAGGACCACCAGTGGGCAGAGGCTGGCCAAGCAGGTCATCTACTGGGATTGAGGAACCTCTAGGAAAAGAGATGCTGGTCACACTAGCTGAGGGCTGTGGGGACAGGAAGTGGAGGAAGAGGATGTGACTGAAGAGGTCCTTGAGCACCTCTGCTTCTTGGGCTCTCTGGGTCTCCACTGGCCTTGGTGTGACCTTCCCAGCTCCCTGTGGGTGTGTAGAGACCTTGGCATCACAGCCATGGGAAGCCTTTGAGAGCCATCACCAGGTCCAGAGGTGACCAGACATGGCTTGTGGTTCTCCTGCTGGACTCCTGAGTACCAAATGTTAGAGCTGCCCTTGGGGTGAAGAACCTGCTCAGCTTTGTCACCAGCCTGTAGTCCAGCCCCTGCAGGCCCAAGGGGCCTTTTCCAGCAGGCACTGCTGGGAAAAGGGAACAGGCTGGCCACTGCTGCCCTGGTGCCCACACTGTGGACCAGCAGGGATGGCTGCAGGCTCTTCCCATCCCCACTCCAGCATCCTGCTCCATTGTGTCCCACTCTGTCCCCAGATGGAGAGTGAGGAGCAGGAGGAGCCTGGGGCCTCGTGACTCCTGTCCAGTGGGAATCAGTCACATCTGCCCTATGTCCCTGGCAAAGGTCTCTGAGTCCCCACAGCTCTGCCGATGAAGCATCATAGGGCAGAGGAGAATTGCGCCTGGTGAGTGAAAGGCACCTGCCCGGAGACCATCTTCTCCCCTCCAGAGATGATGGTGCCCACAAATGGGAACCTCTGAAGGTCACACAAACGTGTGGTGACTGTAGCACACCAAGAGCCACCTCTTTCTGTCCCATCTACTGCCTCCACTGGGCTATGTCTAAATCAGTGTGGACTCTAGGAGGAAATGAAGGCCTAGATGATTCGAAACGTATCAGGATGATTTCTCTGAGCATGTGTGTCCCAAGCCCTGTGCTGTGTGCTTCCATCCAGGGAACACTCACATCAGCTCATTCCCTTTTACAGGAGAGGAAACCTAGTCTCTCACACATTAAGAAAACCCTGACAGTCTCCACGCCCAACCTAGATCTGAACTCAGTCTTTCTCCACACCCCGTGCATTATTCGCTGCACTTGGCAACTCTTTGGGACACATTGCTGTCCCACAACTGCTAATGGAGCAATGAGCTCCCCTTCCATGAGGGCCAGGAGTACTATAGTCCCCGGGGCTGATGGTCTGTGCCAGGCCCTCCTGACTGAGATGGGAAACAGGTGCAAAGGGTGCCTTCTTTCACCCTAGCTGCAGCAGCCAGTAGGTGGGAATGGCAAGTGGCAGGTCTAGGGCAGGAGGGGAGGCACCCAGCAGACAAGCCTCCATCCAGGAGCTCAGCCTGGGCACGGGGGCTGAGCTGCCCCCCTTCCTCCCTCAGAGAGATTTCAGAGCCCAGCTCAGGTTCCAGCCTCAGGCGAGTGTGGCCGAAGGACTTGGCCCGTCCTAGCCTTGAAGATGCCTTGCCTGTCCTCTTGCAGAGGCAGGAGGCATGTGGACTGGGGCTGGGGTGGGAAATGAGGAGCCTCAGCTCTGGAGCACATCTCCTTGGGCCTGTCTAGTCCTCCCACTTCCTTCGACTTTAGGAAAAAGGGAAAGGAGAATTTTCCCACCCTCTGATAGTTTGCTGCAGAGTTTTGACTGAACTTTCCCAAGTCATGAAGCTTCTTTCAGCCTCAACTTCACCCTCGTTGAGTTGAGGGCACAGAACTGACTTCCTCAAGCTGTTGGGAGGCTTACAGTGTCCACATCAGTAGGCACACAGCAAGTGTCCAACTAATGCTATTCCACATCCCCACCTGTGCCCACAGCCCTGCTCATCCATCCCACATGCAACAGGGTGGCGGCTGAGAGGGGCTTTGGGGTCTTGGCCTGATTAGGCTGTCAGTGTCCTGGGTGCCCATCCTCCCCAACTCTGATGCCCAAAGGCAGCCACCACCCAAGCTGTGCTAAGGATCCAAGGGCACTACCTGCCCAGGGCATCTCAGAGTCCCTGGGCTGGAAGGGAGGAGGGACTTCTCCCACAGTGGGTAGGGGGCTCCTAGGTGGCTGTTTTGGCTCAGGAGCTGGGACTAGGCCCTGTCTTCCCCACCCTCAGTGCCCACAGAGAAGGAGATGAGAGGGCCACACCTGTGACTGTGGAAAGAGCCCAGCCCAGGAAGCCCAGGTCTTGTCACCACCAGCATCCTCCAGGCACCTTGGCCCCCTAGGAGCCCACCCTGCAACAGGACATCACAGGGAGACCCCCAGGCTACTGTGCATCCAGAGGGGGAGGGCTGAGAGAGGAGGGCTGGGGACCAGGGAGGGCGTCCCCCTGCTGAGGGCTGCACAGGCTCTCATTGGGTCCCAGCCCCAGCCAGCAGGAGGGCTGAGTTTGAACCTGGCCACCTCTCCAAGACCAAGACCCACCTGCCTCCCTCTCTGACAGCCAGCAGGAGCCCCAGGGACAGCACAGCTTCCCCAGGGCCAAATGAGCCCCTGGCTGCCCTGAAAGTGGAGGGACTGTGCCAGGTCTGCACAGTGGGAGGAAGAGCAAGGCTTAGAGGAGAGGCCAGTGGGCAGGGATGCAGCCCCCCCCGACCCCAAAGCCATAGGTGGTCTCTCCCACAGAACCCGAAGGGCTCTGGCTGTCTCTTGCAGAGGCTGGAGTCCCATGAGGCCTTGTCCTGCCTGTAATGACTGGGAACCGCTGCTTCCTGGGGTCAGGTGGAAGGATGACCTAGGGGACACTCACTTGTCCAGGATGAAGTAGAGGTCGAAGGAGCCCCCACAAACACTGTCCTGACTCTGGTGCCAGTATTGCCTAGCTTCCAGATTATAGGTCATGATGCCGTATGGATTGGGGCCTAGGGATCTCCCTGAGCAGAGCAGGGGCAGGAGTAGCAGCAGTAGGAGCAGGAGGAAGAGCACAGAGCAGGGCACACAGGGGCTGTGCCTCCCCATTTTGTTGCCTGTCTCTGTGACCTCCTTGCTCATGGGACCCTGTCCAGAGCCCAGGGAGGCCAAACACCAGCCACCTCGGGCCTCCTGCGTGGCCACCTCCTCTGTGCCCAGGGACCAAGGCCCCTGGAGCCCTGTCACCAATGCGCAGTGGGCCCACACCAGTTCCCTCTGAGAGCACAGTGACTGAGGACACTGCTTCCCTCGGTGTCCAGACACGGACTGTCCCCAAGGCCCTCCCCCCACCCCAGGGCAGAATACCCTGTGGTTATGATGGACAGAATGGTTGGCATGGTGACTTTGTGACCTGCAGCTCTGCCCAGGGACCTGCTTGTTGACAGCATCAGGATCATGGTCAGCATCATGACCACATGCAGGTCCCTGGGCGGAGCTGTAGGTCACAAAGTCACCATGACAACCATTCTGTCCATCATAATCCCAGTGTTTTGCCTAGAGCAGGAGGAAGGGCCTTGGGGACAGCTGGCGGCAGGACACCTGGGGCAGCAGTGTTCCCAGTCTCTGTGCTCCGAGAGGGAACTTGTGTGGGCACACAGGGCATTGGTGACAGGGCTCCAGGGGCCAGCCAAGGTCCCTGGGCACAGGGGAGGTCGTCAACCAGGAGGCCCTGGGGCAGGGTTCATGAGCAAAGAGGTCACAGAGACAGCCAAGAAAATAGGAAGTCATGGCCCTAGTTCTGTGCTCTTCCTCCTGCTTCTGCTACTGTTACTTTCAGCCCTGTTTAGCACAGGGAGCCCCTGGATGTAGTTGCCAGCTGGAGAAATGTCCAGGGACTCGGCCTGGGCTCCGGAAGTTTCCAACCCCAGGTCTCAGTGCACAGCTGGCATAAGAGGAATGCAGATCAGCCGTCATGCCCGGGCGTCTCTGACATCTACTTCATCCTGAACAAGTGAGTGGTCCTCAGATCCTGCCTCCACCCAACTCCAGGAAGAAGCAGTCCCAGTCAACGCAGGCAGGATGGGGCCTCAGGGAAACCCCATGTCTGTAAGAGGACTGGCAGGGCCTCCAGTGCTCAGCCCCCAGCACAGGCCTCAGTGACTTCCTTATGTCCTCAAGTGGGGGTGTCACAACAGGGGTGGGCTCTGGGTGGCTCTGGCCCTGCAGCAACATGGCCCAGCCCTGGGTCCTGCAGGGCTCTCAGTCACTGGGCCCCAGGAGCCACCTCCCAGCCCTGGGAGAAGCTCCAGCAGGGATCTTTGGGAGAGACCATCTATGGCCTCTGGGGGGAACTCAGCTGCATCCCTTTCCAGTGGCCTCTCCTCTAAGCCTTGCTCTTCCTCCCACCCTGCAGACCTGGCACAGTCCCTCCACTTTCAGGGCAGCCAGGGGCTCATTTGGCCCTGGGGAAGCTGTGCTGTCCCTGGGGATCCTGCTGGCTGTCAGAGAGGGAGGCAGGTGGGTCTTGGTCTTAGAGAGGTGGCCGGGTTCCATCCCAGCCCTCCTGCTGGCTGGGGCTGGGACCCAATGAGAGCCTGTGCAGCCCTCAGCAGGGGGACGCCCTCCCTGGTCCCCAGCCCTCCTCTCTCAGCCCTCTCCCTCTGGATGCACAGTAGCCTGGGGGTCTCCCTGTGATGTCCTGTTGCAGGGTGAGCTCCTAGGGGGCTAAAGTGCCTGGAGGATGCTGGTGGTGACAAGACCTGGGCTTCCTGGGCTGGGCTCTTTCCACAGTCACAGGTGTGGCCCTCCCATCTCCTTCTCTGTGGGTACTGAGGGTGGGGAACACAGGCCCCAGTCCCAGTTCCTGAGCCAAAACAGCCACCTAGGAGCCCCCTGCCCACTGTGGAGAAGTCCCTCCTCCCTTCCAGCCCAGGGGCTCTGAGATGCCCTGCACAGGCGCTGCCCTTGGATCCTTAGCACAGCGTGGGTGGTGGCTGCCTTTGGGCATCAGAGTTGGGGAGGATGGGCGCCCAGGGTGCTGACAGCCTGGTCAGGCCAGTCCTGCTGGAGAGTGGGCATGACCTCAAGGCCCTTCTTGGCCACCACCCTGTTGCATGTCTCTGCTTGCTTCCCTAGGCCCTGCTGTGAGGATCCAGGGTCCAACCCAGCCCTGGGATGGATGAGCAAGGCTGCTGGGACCAGTGGGGATGTGGAATAGCATTAATTGGACACTTTCTCTGTGTCAAGCAATGTGCCAGGCACACAAACCACTCTCAAGCAGCTAGCCATGGCTTATCTGGCAGGTCAGAGGTGAAGGGCTTGCTGGGTAGGGTACAGGGTAGGGACAGGTGGGCCTGGTTACTGCTCTGAGCCCTGACTCATGACTCTTGGGCTCATGACCTTCTACACTTGGCAGTGGGTGCTGATTCCCATCCCTGGCAACATTAGCCTGCCCAGGCTGCCCTTGTCTAAGAGGTCAGTGTTCTGAGCCTCCCGGACCTCCCTGCTTCTGGTGAGGACCCTGCTAGCTCACTGGACACCTGTTTGGGGGTGACCCAGAAGGCTCTGTGTTTGGACCTCAGTAAACACAGGTGAGGGAAGGTGGGGGTGTGGCTCTGAGTTTTGTCGGCAGGCATTTCCTTGGTTCTATCTCACTGGCTAGGTGTTGGGTACTCAGAGCTCAGAGAGAGCTGTAGATTGAGAAAACCTCCGCCCACTGAGGGGCAAGGTCAATCTCTTCCAGGCCTCCTGGGTAGCAGGGACCTGTTATTTCTCTGTCTCCAGGCCCCCAGCGATGGGCACATCAAGTACCAGGACTGTCAGCACTGGCTAACACTGTTTGCCTCATCTGCACCCTTTGGTGTGCAGATGGTGTGCAAGGGAATCAGTTTGTCCACCATCTTCAATCCCTGCTACCTAGGCTCTCCGCTCTGAAGCGAGCTCTGCATGTGCCGAGCACCAGTTTCCACACTGCCACCAAATGTCTCCAGACTCCAGTGTCTTTGACAAAGCCTGATGTTTTGCTGTCTTGCTTTGCTCTGCTTTTCAGTGTATTCCCCAGGAATACTTTCTGCTCTGGGCTTACACGTCCCCAGGCTCTGGTCCTTCCTTCCTGCAGCCTGGGCCTTGGACTTCAGGCTAACCTGAGCTGTGGGTCGAGTGTGTGCACAGTAGGTGTTAGCATCCCCACTGCCCCTGAGATGGGGCCAGCTCTGAGTCAGGGTGGAATGGGCTTGAAGAGGTTAGGCAGCATGTCCATGACGCACAGTAGAGGCTGAACTTGGTTCTTCCAACTGGAGCCTTCCTGGTCTCCAGCCCATGCTATGAGGTTTTCTGTTGTTGCTGTTATTTATAAGCTGCTTTTGTGATGGTATGATATGCATTATATATTCACATCCTTTGCCAATTTTTTAATTGCATCTGGATACTAATCCTTTATCAGATAGATGATTTATAAACATTCTCTACCATTCTAGATGAAGTCCAGTTTTAAAATTATTTTCTATTGTGGCCTGTGCTTTGGTTGTCTTATCCTAAAAATTAAATTTTGCAATGATGTAAGTTCATGGTTTGAATTTATTCTTCTTTTTTTAAGAGTAAGAAAATTTACTGGAGAATAGGAATGGAGAATAGGAATGAGGAATAGGAATAGCTTGTGAGAGACAGGAAAGATCCTGAATGGGTTGTGAATGAGCCCACTCCACTGAGAAAGTTTTATAGAGCAAAATTATGAAGTGGGTATAACCTGGGTCAAAGATATAATCAACCAATATGATTATAAGTATAGCTGTTTGGCGAATATTGATCCAAAAATAGCAAGGGCATACAGATGACATCATTAACCTATAATTCATAGTCTTAGTCTTGCTTTAGTTTCAGTCTTAGTCTTAGTAGTCTTAGTATTAGTCTTAGTCTTAGTGAGTGGGAAAGGATGGCCCACCCCTAATGAGATAATGGTTTCTTTATACAGGAAATCTCAAAAGGGTGGTAGCAATAATATCAAACTTCTGTTTATCCCTTAGGGAAGTATGCAAATTTGTCCATTGGGACTTTAATCTTCTTCAGATGTACCTGTAGCCACACTTCCTATGTGTTCTCATCTTCTGCTTTGACTCCCTTGACTAGCCCTGTCTGATTGCTTATAATATTTCTACCTAACTTAGCTGTCTATACTATTTCTCCCTCTGAAGAACTATCACTAACTGTGGTTAGGAAGAAGGGGCTTAGTGTCCCTTAATCTAGAATTAGATTCTAGCTAATCTAATGGGCCTTGGATAGAAGTCATGTTGCAGTTTAGCAGTTATGAGTTCCTTCCACAAGGTTGATCTAGTGGATCTTAATAAAAGGAGCCTGGCACATTTGTCATTGTTTCCATATGCTTGATAACCTGGTGTTTGGCAGCCTCCAGGCAAGAATAAGCAAAGTTTCTAAGAAATTAAAGCATGTATGATCAAAACAGGAGCATTAGAATGGAAAAGCAGGTTGGGGAAAGAGCCACATCCAGACCCTGCTCTTAAGTGGCTGGAATATCAGTTGTAAACAGTTGGCTCTTAGACCCCACTACTGATAGAGGTTATCTAAGTCTGATATTTCTTGTCATAAGTCCCTCTGGCAGTGCCTGCTGGAAAAGGCCCCTTGGGCCTGCAGGGGCTGGACTACAGCTAGTGACAAAGCAAGGCTGGCTCCCCCATGCCAAGGGCAGATCTGACACTTGGAACCCAGGAGTCCAGCAGGGAACCACAGGCCACATCTGATGATTCTCAAAGGCTTCTGATGGCCATGGTGGCAAGGTTTCCACCCACCCATAGCGAGCTGGGAAGGTCACACTAAGGCCAGTGTGGACCCAGGGAGCCCATGAATCAGAGGTGCTCAGGGACCTTTCCAACAGTGTCCTCTTCTTCCACTTCAGGTCCCCATAGCCCTCACCTAGTGTGACTAGCCACATTAGGTGGCCACCAATGTCCCTTATGCTAGGAGGCCCCTCAATCACAGCAGATGGTCTGGTTGGCCACCCTCTTCCCATTGGTGGCCCTGATGACAGTCACCTCCTGGATACCCCACTGTGGTCAGAAGTATTGGGGTGGGAGCTCAGCCCTGAGTGTCATGTCTCCCTCCACACTGGGCACAATTCTCTTCTGCCTCATGATGCTCATATCTGCAGAACTGTGGAACTCTTGAGACCATTTCCAGGAATGTAGAGCAGATGTGACTGATTCCCACAGGATAGAAGCTCATGCAGCTCAAACAACCTCCTGCTCTTCACTCTCTGTCCAGGGACAGAGTGGAAAAGAGGGGAGCAGGATACAGAAATTGGGATGGGAAGAGCCTGCAGCCATACCTGCTGGTCCACAGTGCTGATGTCAGAGCATCAGTGGCTGGGCTGTCCCCCTCCCATAGAGTGCTTACTGGAAAAGGCGTCCAGGGCCCACAGTGGCTGGGACTGCAGGCTGGTGACAAAGCTGGGGTGTCACAGTCTATGGTACTGGTCACCCTTGCCAAGACCCAGGTTCCTATAGGAAACATCTCTCTCTGCATCCATGGTGCTGGGAAATGTGAGGAGGGAGAAGAATCTGGGGCGTGGCGAGGAGAGGTGCAGAGCAGACACAGCCTGCAAAAGGTTCCTCACTCCAAGGACAGGCCTGACACCTGGAACCCAGGAGCCCAGCAGGGAAACCACAGGCCATGCCCGGTCAGCTCTGGACCTGGTGATGGCTCTCCAAGGCTTCTGTGGTGTGAAGGTCCTCACCCATAGGAACCTGGGAAGGCAGCACAGTGGGCGAGTGGGGACCCAGAGAACCCACAAAGCAGGGGTGCCCAGGACCCTATCCAGTCAAGTTTTCTTCCTGCATTTCTTGTCCACACCGCCTTCACCTACTGTGATCAGACACACTGGACAGCAGCCAAGCATCCACTGTGCTGGGAGACCCCTCAGTCTCAGTAGATGGTCTGGGTGGCTCTCTTCTGCCCACTGGCGGCCCTGATGACAGTCACCTCCAGGATGACCCACTGCGGTTGATGGTGTTGGGAGGGGGAGTGCCTTATTAAGGATCCTGTGAGAAGGGAGAAGGCAGAGGATGTTTCCTCCTGAAAGGGTATCTCATTTTCTGACTGGTGTCTTTTTGTCTTCAGGTCCGTCTTTGTGGGTGACTCCTGGAGTCGCATTCACCAGTTTATGGAGAATATGGTGGCCAATTTACCAGAGTACGCTTCTCCATGCTGCAGGCTACCTGAATATCCATTAGACTTGGTGGGGTCCCTTGGGTGGGGACACAGAGCCCAGCATGACCGGGCAGGAAAGGGGACAGGGTCCAGTGGTCCTCTGGGTCTCAGCTGTGTGCCTGTCCTGCCTGGGAGCCTGGGCACCTGCAGTGACACCATCTGCCCTACAGACCCCCAGGCTGGGAGGGAAGTCAGGACAGGCAGTCTAGCAACTCAGTAGCTGACACCTGGATACGGTGCTCAGTGCCAAAGGAAAGGGACAGAGAATGTGTCATGAAGGTTAGAGGGGAAAGCAAGGATTCCTAGAGGGAAGTGGTCCTGGGCAGCTTCCCAGAGGAGGTGGGAAGTGAACTTGACCTTGAAGGCTGGAGAAAAGGCAGGGCCACAGTAACCCTCAGGGTGCCCTCTAGTGGGGGGTCTGTTTAGGCTGAGGAGTGTGGGTAACTCAGGGGAGGGCTGGAGACAAATCCTCACAAGTTGCTTGGGGCCAAGGGCACAAGGATTCATTGTTCCAGGGCAAGGAGGGCCTTGAATTCTTCCTCTGTGTCACGAGGAGCCATGGAAGATTCACAGGCAGGGGAGTGATATAGTGCTCCAGGAAAAAACCTGGCAACTGTAGGTGAACAGAGCCAGGAAGAAGAGCAGGAGCAGTGGTCAGCTCAGCCAGGAAGGCTGCAGCCACTTTGCCGAGGGTCAGAGGTCCTGGGCCAAGGGCAATTGGTCAGTGGCAGGAAGGGGAGGCATTGTGAGGGAGTGGGATTTTCTGAGCTGGAAGGAGGGAGGAGGAAATGGAGGGAAAGAGGGATGGGGTTAGGATAGAAAGGAGGTGATTGTAGAAGACAGGCCAGGTGGGGGGAGGCCCCATGAGGAGTGTGGATGTCATCTTCCCTGTTTAGTTCATATACATGTGTGTGTTTGGTGGGTGTTGGAGCACCGGGGTGGGGCCTGGAGCCATCCTGATGCTCTCCCTGTTGTGCCCAGATTGCGAAGTCCCAAAGACCACCAGGAGGCCGTTTCCGATGTAAGCACACGAGGGTTGTTTATTCAAGCTCAAGCAGGGACTCTCAATTGTCACCAACACAGTGGATCAAGATTGAGAGCCCCGAGTTTCAAATTGCCAGGGTTTTTATTGAGAATACAACAAGCTTTGGTCATTAGCAGCCATATGATTGGTTAACATTTAGCAAATATGAAGTGTAGAATTTTGATTGGCTAGGCTCATTGAGGGTTGAAGGGGATTACGTATAGGTTTTTACAAGAAGAATGGGGACAAGGGTTAGTGGTCTATTGTCACGTACTGATGGTCAGCAGACATCCTGACTAATGGTCACGACCACCCTGAGTGGACAGTCAGCACGTTAACAGATTGTCCTATAGATAGTGGGCCCAGGACATTTGTTTCTAGGGCAAACAGATGGCTGAGTAATAAACTTAGGAATCTTGAGTTGTGGATTACGTCCTTTGCCCCAGTTCGAGCACAAATTTGAGAGAACAAAGGAGACTGCTTCAAAATGGAGTCATTCTGGTCCCACACCACAAGGTGTACAGAACAAGGCTTCCCATTCATCCAACTCCGGAACGTTGATCTGACACCAATGCAAAGCGACTATTTTCCTTTTTTACCTAAAGATGCTCAGAAGTTGTTTGCCTGACAGTTGGGGCAGAGGAGATTGTATTTTGCCTCGGCTGGGTCCTGTTCACTGTCTTGTCATTTGCATCCTTCCCTCCTTATCCTCCCTCCTCTCCCTCTACATCCTGGTAGTTTTCCAATCCCCTTTCCCCCTCAAAAAAAAACAATTTCCAGACAAGTGTTTTCCTGTAATTCCATTGAGGCTGTGTGGTCTGTCACCATTACAGTTCTTTTAGTCCCTAATTTACAAGGTCATTGAACTTTTCTCCCTTCTGATTGTTAGCCACAAGTGGCTCAGGAATTTCCGGAGTTCTAGTTAAGACAGGTAGTTCTAAGAGGAAGAATTTGCTTTTCCATGTTTTCAAAAAAAAAAAAAAGGCATTTAGTTGAGGAGATTCTTATTTCTCTTATCACTTAAAATTTTATATATGTAATTTCCATTTTCCTAAACTTTTGCTACAAAAGAAAAAATAAAAGTGTATCAAAACCTTTATTTTTTAAAAAAAAATTGATATAAAAGCTTCTTCATTGCCTGATATAGTAGCCACTAGTCACATGTGATTATTGACCATTTCTAATGTGGATATTCTGATTCAGCAATTAAAACTTAATGTTAATTTAAATTCATACAGCCACATATGGCTATTGTTTAGTGGCAATTGTTTTGGAGAACACAATTATGGACTAATTTTAACAAGAGACTGAATAAAGGTAGATAAGAGGGAGTAAGATTTTCTCTGAGATATGGCTAGGTAAGAGCCATTTGAGCTGATCTTTAGACGAGTAGTTTATCAGGCAAAGAAATGTCCAGAGTACCTTTTGGGCAAAAAACCAATTAGCCAAATACTGAGCAGCTTTGACACATGAAGCTCAGGTTTGCTCAGAATATCAACCCCACAATCAGAGAGATTCCATCCTAGTGATCAAGTGGGAGCCTGGTAGAAAAGTGGCTTGGAACACTGGGCTTGTACTGCTTTACTGATCAGATTTGTTTCATATCAATACTACGCTCATACTGTAACACGATTCAGTAGATTATTTTAAAACACGAATATTGAATATGCTATTATTGACAGCTACATACTTCTTTTTAAAATACTCAAGTGATCATTCAATTTCATTTTTTTCCAAATAAATTCTTATAGTTATTTATAATCTACTCTATTCTTTTGCCCCACTGGGAGGTTTGTTGAGTTTTGCTGGAAAAGTAAAGTTATTATTTTTATGGTAGACAATATGGCAGTGATGTAACTACTCACAGTGTGCCACAGAGCACATGTGAAGGTCCATGTAGCCAGGGCTTGAAAGGATCAGAGATTTCCTGGGTAGGCTGTGAAGTCTAAGATTGGCCCGAGGAACAGGTAAGAAGGGTTCAGATGAATGCATGTACCTGTGTGGGGTAGGCGTTGGGAGGAGTGGATTGAATGTGTTCCTGTTATGAAACATTAAATGTGTCACAGTGGTGGGAGTGAGAGGATTCTGGAGGAGTCTAAAGGAAGAAATTAAATAGATCTGAACTATAAAGGATCACTCGGGCTTAATGTCCGTGTAGAATGTTTTCAAGTGGTAAGACTAGAATACTAGCTAGAAGCTATAGTAATAACGTAGGGAAAACATAATGAGGTTTGAATACAGGTGATAGGGGTCTCAGGTTCTGAAAAATAGTGCTTCATTTGTGATTTTTCCCACCTTTAAAGGCTTAATTATGTTTCTTTGTAAATTAAAGTAGCAACTCTGCTTTTGCTCAGGGACACAATAAAAATAGCTATTATTTAGCAAGCAATTACTGTGAGCCAGTTACTCTTCTAAACCTTTCTACACTGTGGATTAACTCACTTAATCTTTACAATAGCCATAGGGAGGGAGTATCATTATTTTCCCCCTATTTTACAGAAAAAGAAACAATGAATCTCAACTTAAGTAATTTTTACAAGGTTATTTTAGCAAGTGTCAGAGCAAGTTTTCCATCTTGGTCATCTGCTTCTAGAACAAACTCATGAAGTGCTGTCCTCTTCTTTAAAATTCTGATAATTGGACTAGTGATGTAGCTCAGTGCCACAGCACCTTCCTGGCAAGTGTAAAGCCTTGAATTAGATTCTGGGTACAAAAAAAAAAATTCTGATAATCACCCTATGCTGATACCATTTGTTGGTGTAGTTATCTTTTTTTTTTCTTAAATTCTTTTATTGGTACATTGTAGGTACACAACACATTTACATTTCTCATTGGGAATTGTACCTTTACATGATGCATCTTGGTTCTTATTTTTTCCCCATTCCTAGCCCTCCCTTCACCCTCTCCACCCTTCCCTATTTACAAAGACTTTATTTCCATTTTTTCCATTTCTCAGCATTTTTCCTTTCCCTTCTTTCCTTTCCGCTGCCCCTCCCACTACCCCTACCCCTTTGGACCTTTTCTTCCTATTTTGCATTATCGATTATTCATTCTTATCATTGGTACATTTTAGGTATACAATATAATGACATTCATCATTGGAAATTTACACCTTTACATAATCTCTCTTCATTCTTATTTTTCACCCTTGCCCAGCCCTCCCTTCAACCCCTCCATTCCTCCCTATTTACAAAGATTTTGTTTCCATTTTTTCATTTTCTCATATTAATTCCACTCCCTTCTTTCCTTTCACCTACCCCTCCCACTTCCCCTTCCCCTTTGCCCCTTTTCTGCCTATTTCACATTATATATTATACATTTTAGTCATTATTTATACTTTCAGTTTCTCACACTAGAGAAACTATTCAGTATATATACATGTGTGTCCTATTTATTTCACTTAAGAGAATCACCTCAATGTGCATCCATTTAGCTATAAATGTCTCTAATTTCTCATTTTTTATGGCTGAGTAGTACTCTATTTTATAAAGAAACCACATTTTTTTAAATCCAGTTTCCAGCTGATGGGCATTTGGGTTGCTTCCAAGTTTTAGCTATTACGAATTGTGGTGCTATGAACATGGGCACACATATATCACGGTGGTATGATTCTTTTAATTCTTTGGGGAAGATCCCCAGCAAGGGAATAGCTGGGTCAAATGGGACTTCCAGTCCTAGTTCTTTGAGGTATCTCCATACTGATTTCCACAGTGGTTGCACCAGTCTACACTCCCACCAGCAGTGGAGCAGGGTTCCTCTTTTCCCACAGAACCACCAGAATTTGCTATTGGTTGATTTCATGATAGCAGCCATTCTTTCTGGAGTGAGGTGAAATCTCAGCCTTGTTTTCATTTGCATCTCTCGAATGACCAATGATGTTGAACAATTTTTCATGTATTTATTTGCTATTTCTACTTCTTTGTCTGAGAAATGTCTGTTCATTTCAGATGCCCATTTTTGGATTGGGTCTTCAAATTTGGGAGGCCTGATCTTTTTAAGTTCGTTATAGTTTTGAGATAGTAGACCTTTGTCTGAGGAAGAGCAGGTGAAGATTTTTTTCCCACATTGTGGGTTGTCTCTTCACACTGCTGGTGGATTCTCTTGCTGTGCAGAAGCCTTTTAATAAGAAGAGATCCCACTTGTTGATTGTTTGTGCTAGTTCACGGGCAACTGAGGTTTTGTTCATGAAATCTTTTCCTACACCAATGTCTTCAAGGGTTCTACCTAACCTCTATTCCAGCCGGTTCAGTGTTTCTATTTTAATATTTAGATCTTTAATCCATTTCAATTTTAGTTTAGTGCATGGTGAGAGATATAGGTCTAGTTTTAATCTTTGGCAAATTGGAACCCAATTTTTCCAGCACCATTTATTACAGAGGCTATCTTCCCTCCAATGAAGGTGTTTGGCTCCTTTATCGAAAATGAGATGGCTGAGTGTGTCTGGAGTTGTTTCTGCATCTTCTAATCTGTTCCACGGGTCCTCAGGTCTGTTTCTTTGCCAGTACCATGCTGTTTTTATCACAGTAGCTTTGTACTATAGTTTCAAGTTGGGGATAGTGATATCCCCTGCCATGTCTCTGTCACGTAGAATTGCTTTTGCTATTCTGGGGCTCTTCTTGTTCCAAATGAATTTTTGGATTGTTTTCTCAAGGTCTGTGAAGTATGCTGCTGGGATCTCAATTGGAATTGCATTGAATCTATATAGCAATTTTGGAAGTATGGCCTTTTTCACTATATTAATCCTTCCTACCCAGGAGCAGGGGATGTCTGTCCGTTTTCTGATATCATCTTCAATCTCTCTTTTCAGAGTGCTATAGTTTTCAGAGAAGAGGTCTTTGATTTCTTTCATTAGGTTGATTCCTAGGTATTTCAGTTTTTTGGATGCTATTGTGAAAGGAATTATTTGCCCTATTTCTCTCTCAGTGAGTCTGTCATTGGTGTAGAGGAAAGCTATTGATTTTTGTGTGTTGACTTTGTAACCAGATACTTGACTGAATTTGGTTTTTAAGTCTAGAAGACTTTTGGTGGAGTTCTTGGGGTGTTCTATATAGAGTATCATGTCATCTGCAAATAATGACAATTTGACTTCTTCATTTCCTATCTTTATTCCTTTTATTTCTTTCTTTTGTCTAATTGCTGTGGCTAATTTTCCAAAACTACATTGAACAAGAGTGGTGATACTGGACATCCTTGTCTTGTTCCTGTTCCTGATTTTAGTGTGAAGGATTTCAGTTTCTGACCATTTAGTATGACAATGGCTGTTGGTTTTTCATGGATGGCTTTTATCAGTTTGAGGTAGAGACCATCTATTCCAATTTTTTTGTAGGGTTTTTATCATAAATGCATGTTGGGTTTTGTCAAATGCTTTTTCTGCATCTATGGAGATAATCACATGGTTTTTGTCCTTGGCTGTATTGATATAGTGTATTACATGGATTGATTTGCATGTGATGAATCATTCCTGCATCCCTGGGATGAATCCCACTTGGTCAGGGTGTATGATCTTCTTGATGATCTTCTGCATTCTATTTGGCAGTATCTTATGAAGCATTTTTGCATCTATGTTCATTAGTGAGATTGGCCTATAATTCATTTCAGTTGGGTCTTTGCTTTGTGGACCAAGGTGATGCTTGCATCCAGGAATTAATTGGGGAATATTTCTTCCCTTTCAATTCCACTAAAGAGTTTAAACAGTAGTGGCAGTAGTTCCTCCCAAAATGTCTTGTAGAATTCAGCAGTGAAGCCATCAGGACCCGGGCTTTTCTTAGTTGATAAGTTTTTAATTACATTTCCAATTTTATTGGTTGATATTGGGTTTTTTAGAATTTTTAGGTCTTCTTCGTTCAACTTTGGTAATTCATGTGTATCTAGGAATCTGTCCATTTCTTCTGTGTTTTCCATCTTATTGGCATATAGGTTCTAGAAGTAGGTATTGATGATCCGCTGGATTTCTTCTGGGTCTGTAGTAATTTCACCCTTCTCATTCCTAATTGCATGGATTTCGGCCTTTTCTTTCCTTTATCTGATAAGGTTGGCTAAGAGTTTGTCAATTTTGTTGATTCTTTCAAAGAACCAACTCTTGGCTTCATTAATTTTTTGTATCATTTCTTAGTCTCCATTGCATTGATTTCTCCTCTGATCTTTATAATTTCTTCCCTTGTATGAGCTTTGGGTTGTCTTGCTCTTCTTTTTCTAGAAGCTTGAGGTTCAGCATCAGGTTGTTTAATTGGGCTCGTTCTGTTTTCCTAATATGCATATACACTGCTATGAATTTCCCTAGTAAGACTGCTTTCATTGTGTCCCATAGATTCTGATATGTGGTACTGTCATTGTCATTTAATTGAAGGAACTGTCTGATTTCTTCTTTAATTTCCTCTGTGACCCATTGGTTATTCAGAAGTGTGTTGTTCAATTTCCATATGTTTATGAAATTTTTCATTTGCTATGGATCTCCAATTTCTTCATGCTATAGTCTGATAATATACAGAGGATAACTTCAATTCCTTTGCACTTACTTAAACATGTTCTATGTGTGAGTATGTGGTCTATTTTTGAGAATGACCCATGTGCAGCTGAGACGAATGTGTATTCTGATTTTGTGGGGTGGAAGACTCTGTAAACATCTGTTAAGTTCATTTGTTCAAGAGTTCAATTGAGTTCTAGTATTTCATTACTTATTTTTTGTCTAGTTGATCTATCTGTTTGTGACAGTGGGGTGTTGAAGTCCCCCACTACAATTGTATTAGTGCACATATGACTTTTCATGTCAGTTAGTATTTTTTTTATATAGTTGGGTGCACTAGAGTTTGGTGCATAGATATTTATGATTGTCATCTCTTCCTCTTAGATTCTTCCCTTTACAAGGAGGTAGTGTCCTTGTTTGTCTCTCTTAATCAGCACTGGTTTGAAATCTACTTGCAAAGAGGATAGCTACTTCTGCTTTTCTTCAGGTTCCCATCACATGGAGTGTTGTTTTCCACCCTTTAACTTTCAGTCTATGAGTTTCCTTTTGAATTAAGTGTGTTTCTTGTATGCAGCATATTGTTGGATTTTGCTTCTTGACTCATTCTGCCAGTCTATTTCTTTTGATTGGTGAATTGAGACCATTAAGGTTGATGGTTATAACTGAAACATACTGAATTGTCATTGCCATGACTTTTTCCTTTTGTTGGGGTCTCCCCCTTTACATTTAATTTATTGTCATGCCAGATAGGTTCATTCTGCTTTGCTTCCTGGGGTTGTGATCCTCAATGTCTGTTCCTAGTACATTGTGGAAAATTTTTTGAAGTTCTAGATTCTTTTTGATCAAGGCTATTTGGAGTCCTATATGCCTCACTTATCTGTCTGTCAAGTTCTTTTCCCCTGCTTGGGAAGTTCTTCCCAAGGAAAAAATCTACACATAGGCATAGAATTGTTAAGATTCCAGAAACTCAATGGAAGAACGAAGTTCTACAAGTAGTTAGAGAAAAGAAACAAATCACATACAAAGGAAAGCCCATCAGAATCACAGCAGACTTCTTAACACAAACCATCCAGGCAAGAAGAGCTTGGAGTGACATATTCCAAGCCCTAAAAGAAAACATCCTCCACCCAGATTGATGTACCCTGCAAAACTATCCTTCAAAATTGAAGGAGAAATAAGATATTTTCATGACAAAGAGAATTGATCTGAACAGTTTATGCTATGCTTTTCCTATGTGGGTGGAACTTACTGAAGAGGGACACCCCTCGCTGAGGTGTAGGCCTGTAGACTGGATGGAATAAGAAGGTAAAGAAGAGGGAAGTCTCCTTTTTGCTCATTTGCATGAGCCCCAGTCCTGGGCATTACTTTTGGATGTCACTCTACAACTTCATATTCTTATTCCTTCTAGTAGGTTCTGAATATGGACTCACCCAGGATTTTGTAGTGCCATCATGCCTAGCATTCGTTGTTGATTTTTGTCTGGGTGACCTACCTGTTGGTTAGAGTGGAATACTGACATCACCCAATATTATTGCATTGGGGCCTATGTATCCCTTTATGTTGAATAGTATTTGTTTCATGAAATTGTGTGCACTGATGTTTACTATATGTATTTTGACAATTATTATATCTTCTTAGTACTTTGAGGGGGACTAATGGCAACATGTTTTTACTAATACGTAGCCGCCTTCTTTATTTCTTCTGACTAATTCTATCTTGAAGTCTGTTTTGGTATTTAGGAGTAGAGCTGTTCCTCTTTGCTTTGGAGCCCCATTTGCAAGGACTATCATTCTCCATTCTTTCATTTTCAGTCTGTGTATGTCTTTGCTAGTAAGGTATAATTCTTGCAAACAGCAAAGAGTTGAATCTTGTTTTTAATCCAATCTGCCACTCTATGTCATTTAATTGGATAGTCAGACTATTTATATTCAGAGTTATTACAGAAAAGTATGTATTAATTCCTGTCATTTTGTTGTTTTCTAGTGTTTGACTCTTTCCTAATTTTCTTTCTTTCTTTTTTTTTTTGTACCGAGGATTGAACTTGGGTCCTTGCACTTGCGGGGCAGGTGGCAGAACCACTGAGCTAAATCTCTGGCCCAAAGGTCTTGCCTAATTTTCAATAGCTTATCTCCCCTCCCTCTTCTCTGTGTAGGATTCCTCTAAGTATCTTCTGTAGTGCTGGTTTAGTCATCAGTCATCATTAATTTCTTTGGTTTATGCTCATCTTGGACAGTACTTCTCCTCAGTTTTGAAGAATAGCTTTGCTGGACATAGAAATCTAGGCAGCAGTTTTCTATCTTGAAATATAACATTCCATGCCTTCTGGCCTTCAGGGTTTCTGCCAAGAAATCTGAAGCTGTTCTCATGAGTTTGCCTCACTACATGATCTGGTATTTCCCCTTTGCAGGTTTTAGTATTCTTTTCTTGTTCTATATTGCTGCCATTTTTCATATTATGTGAAATGGAAAGCTCTTTTCTGGTGGGATTCTAAATGCCTCCTTTACACAGATGTACATGTCTTTCTCATGATTTGGAAAGTTTCATGTTATTATTTCATTAAATAGATTTTTATGTCATTAGTCTGAAAGTTAGTACCCTCTTTGCCAAATATTGTTAAGTTGGATTTTTAATCATATACCAGGAATTTTTGATGTTTTGTTTATAATTTATTGGCTTTTTTTCTTTACTAGTGTCTGTGTGTAAGTGTGAGACCTAAATGACTCCATTTTAAAATTTGGGCCCATCTTAAAATAAGGAGGCCTAGACATAAATTCTAGTTCCAAAAACCCCACAAGATGTACTTTGGCCACCTGCCTGTGATAATGTTCAACAGTCCCCTAACAACTAGCCTAACAACAGCTAATCAATAGCTGCCTCAATGTCCCAGATGCTCTTCTCAATGGCCTTCAACAGCTAATCAATAGTTACCCCAATATCCCAGTATCCCAGATGTTCTTTTCAATGACTTAAACAGCCGTTTACAGTTCAACACACAAGGCTCAACCAATTAAGTTTAAACTTTCAAAACTTGCTAAATGCTAGCCAGTCGTGTGATTTAAAACCCCACACCTTTTAAAAACCCTGCGCCTTGCTGTAACCTCTATAAAAACCCCTGGTGTTTTAGAGTCGAGGCTCTCAATCCTGACCCGCTGCGTGGGTGTTGGATGAGAGTCCCTGCTCAAGTTTAAATAAATGACCCTTGTGTGTTTACATCAAAATCAGCTCCTTGATAGTCTTTAGAGGCCTCACAATCTAGACACAACATAAGAATTCTTCAACCTTATCTTCAAGCCCTGAAATTCTATCTTCTGTTTGGTCCTGTCTACTGATAAGGTTTTCCACTAAGTTTTTTATTTGATTTGTTGTGCTTTTCATTTCCAGAATTTCTATTTCATTCTTCATCATCACAAACACTTTCTTGAATTTTTCTTTTCTATGCTGCACTGTTTTCCTCAGTTCATTCATAGTTTATATCCTCTTTAAAGTCATTAATAATCTTCTAAATCCATCTTTTGAATTCTTTGACATTTCATTTCATATCTTTGTTTGCATTACCGATAAATTATGTGCATCTGCAGGAGTCATGTTTTCTTGTATTTTCATACTTCTTATGTGTCTATGCTGAGACCTGTTCATCTATTGGGACTGACATCTTCTCCACTTTTGTTTGCTGATCTTCTTAGTTTCAACCCCTCTTTTTAGAGCTTGATAACCAGGACTACTGAGAAGAAAATGAACTTCAGTAATCTCAAGAACACAAAGACAAACCAGATGCAAGTGTTGACATACACTAATAAATAAATAAATAACAAAAAATTCCAACAATACCATAGAAATTAGCAAGAATAAAATGTAAATTAAAATGTTAAAAATCAATAAATGTTAATACTAATAAAAATGGAGGGGTGAGGAATGAGATAAATGGAAGAAATAAAATTTTAAAAAGAAAGAAAAGGGAAGATGAGGAGGAAAGTGAGATTAAAAGTTAAAGAACAGAAAATAAATTATGTAAAAGTAACAGATAAAAATTTTTTTAAAAGTAGAAAAGAAGAAAATGAAACAAAACACCCCCCACACACACACACACAAACACACACACACAGCCTCAGATAAAATAGACCCAATAAATGAAAAATAAATGAGTCCAAAAAATACCTGTCATGTTGGAATCCCCCAGATAAAGAGGAAGGACAATGAGTAGCCACTGAGGTCTGTTGTGTTTCCACATCCACTTAACAAGATTTTGCTGTGTAAATGCTGAGTCCCACCCCTTTCCCCCATTGGTTAACATCATTCAGTGGTCTTCAAGATCATTCTGCTTCAGGGCTGTATTTCCTCCAGAGGCTTTTACTGTTCGTTTGTGTCATTTTGTGTGCCTGGAGCCATTACTATCCCCAACTAGCTTTGAGGCCCATGGGGTTGTGAGGTACTCCACTCACTCCAGAAACCCCTCTGTCCATATGCCCCAGGATATGGCAAACAGCCAAGCAGAGGCATACGCCTGATCACCTTGGCAGGTGTGGAAAACAAACAGACCACTGAGTCCTGTATTGGGAGGAGGCAGAAAAGGGGTCAAATAGCCCAATGGACTCAATTCCATCACTTTCAGGCCCAGCTTCTCAGAAAACCCCACACTGTGGACCTGGCTCTTCACCAAAGAGTGGTGCTGTCAAACACTATGCATTCCTCTACTTGGGGGCCTTCTCCTTAATCTTCTCCGGGGGTCTATGACTAGCCCTCCCTCATCCCATGACTGTTTCTCTGGCCTTCTTCCAACCAGTCACTGAGGCCATAACATGATCCAAGAGACCTTGAAGTGTGCTTGTTCTGTGACTTCCATTTACTAGAGTAGCTCAATCTTAATTTAACCCTTTCTCAAATTAGCTCCTGACTATATACCGGCTAACTACAGCAGGTGTTGCAGTGGATTTCCTCTCCAACATTAGCTGCCATACCGAAAGAGTCAGTTTCACAGTAAAACCCCTAATTGTATTTGCAGCTTAAAATAACCATGAGTTTTTCCTGGGGCCATTTGTTTTTTTAATCACCGGTGCTGCTGGCTGTCTCTGAGCTTACCTTGTTCTTGCAGAAGCAAGTTCCCCTCCCTGCTCCAAGAACCAGGGTTAGCATTCCATACTGATTTGTTCTTTTATATGCATTGTCTTCTATTTTGCTGTGATTTTCTAGGTTTCCTATCTACCCTTTACACATTTCTAGATTTCTTCCCTTTTTTTTCATTAAGTAGTTATTTTCCAGGTGTCTAAGTTTTAGTAAGGAGGTTGTGATTTGCTGTCAACCTCTACACTATTTTGAAGTCTCAAAGTCTTTGATTTCTCTCAGTATTTTATAGTTTTATCTGTAGAGGTGTTGCATTATATCTATTCTTAGATATCTGATACTTTATAAACTTTTCAGGGATATTATTAATTCAATCCCATTTTCTAGTTTATTAGCAGTGATAAGAAATGCAGAGGTATTTTCATATTGATTTTGTATCCAGTGAAATTGTTAAATTCACTCATTTATTTGAATTGTTATTTGTAGCTTAATTTGAACTTTATCGACAATCATGGCTTCTGTGAATACTTGAGAATTTTACTTCTTTCCAAACTTCATCATTTATTTGTTTTTTACCTTTTTTAAATGGCTTGTGTTCCAAGTTGATGTTGAATAAAAGTGGTGATAGTAGACATCTTCATCTTATTATTAACATAAAAGAAATTTTGATACTGTGCTACAGCATTATTATAGATTATAGGTTAAAGATAATCATGTATATTTTAATTGCTAATGATTTGCTTTTGAATTTATCAAGTGTTTTTTATCTACTGATCTTTTTTTTTTTTTCTCCTTTATTTTGCTTATATGGTGAATTACATTGAATTCCACTCAAACTATCATTATTTCCTTTACTTCCATACATTGAGAAGATTTTGTTACTTTTTTTGTACTTCTTTGGGATGAATTCTTATAATATTAATTTTCAAATTTCTTCCTAAGTTATGGCTTTATATCTGAACATTACTTTTTAGCTGCTCCCCACATAGCTGCTCCCCACATTTTGATTAGTAGCAATTTGAAAATTTATTTAAAATAAATTTTCATTTTCAAATAACTCATGGGTTATTTATAAGTATATGACTTAACTTTGAAGTATTTGGGAATTTTTCTGGATAACTTTTATCATTCAGGACTAGTTTAAATTCTCTGTAGTTAGCAAATTCTCTGATTTATCCTGAAGCTTGCTTTGTGGCATAATAGTCATGTTTTTGCTAAATGTTCCATGGATTCTTGGATGTAATTTTTTCTGCATTTGTTGATGATGTCTTTGAAACATGTAAATTAGGATAGTTTGTTAATCAGCTGTCTAAATTTTCTATCCCTTACTAAATGTTTTTAATCTGTTTTTTCTCAGTATTGACAGAAAGATGATTAAAAGCTATAATTGAGATTTATATATTATATAATTTGTTTGATTTATATATTATATTAATTTATGTGTTATATAATTTATATAGTTGACTCATATATTATATAAATTTATATATTATATAATTTATCTATTTGCCTCATAATTTCCTCTAGCTTTTTTTTGGATATTTTTGAAATATATTGCTAATTGCACACAAAATTATGTATTTTTAATTAAATTAACTTTCATTTTGTCCCTAGTAATAATTTCTTCCTTATAACCCTAGTTGTCTGCTGGATTTCTTGGTTGTAGATTTTACTGTGTACC
Organism: Heterocephalus glaber; assembly: GCF_053883595.1. NCBI lineage: Eukaryota > Metazoa > Chordata > Mammalia > Rodentia > Bathyergidae > Heterocephalus > Heterocephalus glaber. The sequence continues at coordinate 38,535 of NW_028258270.1, forward strand.
TTTCTAAATCTTGATCTGTCTATATTTTTCATTCCAGTATTAAAATATCACTTTGTACATGAACATTAAGTTTGCACATCACAATGAAAATATTGTTAGTTAGCTTGTAATTTACCATATTATTTTTGTTGTTTGTTCCATCTCTTCTTTTGCTTTTTGTGGTTCCTTTCCTATCCCTCATTTGTTGGGTCAAGTATGTTTCATTATTTGTTTATGTACTGGAATTCTTTTACTATCCTGGTAATGATTTCTTCAAAAATAACTATAAATATCTTTGGCCTGGTACATTCTGCCTTATTACATTTCCCAATTTTATAGATAAACAAAGACTTTAGAACAGTAACTTTATTTACCTCACTCCTAAATTTTATGTTATTTAAACATGCATTGCAGATACACCTCTTAAATGTCCATGACATATTCTCACTGAGCCAATTGTCATATGTGTTTTCACAGTCCCAAATTCACCCTTTGGTGAAATGAAATGTTCCCTTTCTAACTTGTCTGATTTTCTTACTTGTGACTAGATCCAAAATACCATATTCAAAATTCAAGTAGTATTTTCCATTAGTTTCCATCTCTTATGGTTTCTTTTCTTTCAAGATTTTTGTAATTCCAACGGAGACTGTTTTCTTATTGACTGAAGAGCACATTTTACTATTTTTGAGTGTGTGTGTCTGCTGTTTAAAGATGACTCTTACATTATTTACTAATGGATAGCTTTGCTTTGTGTTGAAGCTGATGTTGTCAATTCCCTGTCTTTGCACTATGAGGATGCAATTGTCCTGGATTATCATTTCTATTGATAAGTCAGATGTCAGTCTCCTTGATGTTTCCTTGAAAGTAATGTGCATTTTCTCTATTTGCTCTTAAGATTTTCAAGTTTTTATATGTGCTTTAAAGCAGATTTTTATTATTATATGCTCAGGAATCATCTTTCTCACACTTCCAGTTTGAGTACATAGAAACCTGCGATTCACACTGACTTTACGTATTTCATCAGTTTTAGGAAAACGCGTCTCAATTTTTTCAAATATTAATCTGCTCCATTTCCTTTTTGTCCTCCTTCAGTGATCACAATTTCATTTATATTAACTCTTTTCACCATGACCCTTCCATTCTTTCCATCTTTTTTTTTCTGTGTGCATGGATTTGCAAACTTTTTAATGATCATCCTTCTAATTTACTATTCTCTTCTGTGGGGTCTAATTTGTTGTTATAACAAATTTATCAAGTTGTTATTTCCATTATCACATTCCTCAATGTGGTATTTCTGATTCATTTTTTAAAAATTAACAAGTTTTTTTCTCTTCTGTTTTCTGCATTTCTAGGAATATATTAATAATATAATGTTCTGTTATCTAGAACTCCAATATCTGTATCTTTTGAGGGTCTATTTCTCTATTGCAAAATTTCTTGACCAGTTGGTCCTACTCCTTGAAAGTAAATTTCTGGTATACACATCAGAAATTTTATGAAGTATGCAATACCACCTGCCCTTTTTTGTTTTTTTAAATTTTTTCATTACTTTCAAAAATAAAGTCCAAAATTTTGTAGCTAAAGTAACATTTACTCTGTGTTTTTCTGCATATGTATCTCCTAGGAGATCATTCTAGAATTACAATGTAGGAAGTTGCTATTATGAATCACCACATGTTTGTTACTGTTTTTGTTTTTGTTTTTCACTAATTTGGACATATTCTAATACCTGCCTATGTAAAAGGAATGCAGTGTATTTTTGGCAAGACTCTACAAAAGAACCTCAAAGAATATCACCTTCATTAAGAGAGTAGTTTGCATTTGGAAGAGATTTACTCCCTCCGCCCCCCCCAGAGTATTCATGATAGAAATATAGAACAGGTATTTATTTTTAAAATCTAACAACTCTTATCAAAATAAAGAAAAAATCACCAAGAATTTGAATCTTTTACATAGCTTGTTAAGCCAGTAATGGGGCATGGATATTTAGTGTTTGGATAGTTGTCATCATCACTTGAATTATATACTGAAAACATATTTCAACAACTGTGTAGCTATATGACAGTGGGAAAAGACAGAAAGGGAAGGGAGAAAAGGATATATACCAAAAAGTAATATTTCCAATGAATTCTATATTTCACCATTGTGGAGGAGTTATATTTATATCAGCCATATCTAAATATAACAGAGCAAGTCACTGTGCTGAAGAAAGAGAATTAAAATAGAAGTGCCTGAGCCTAGATGTTAGCAGCAACAGAGGCAGGCTCAAGTTTTAGCCCGAAGAAAGCATATTTTTCATATTTTCTAGTTCTATATTTACACATTCCATGGCCATTGATAAACAATAGCTTGCTTAGGAAATACTGTCTGCCTGTACTAATTCACTTTAGGATAACTGCTATAATTTTGATGCATACTTATATCATGGGGTCCGATAATTTCACAGTCCTATTTTCCAAATAACCTTATGTGTAGAACTGCCCCAAGTGCCCCAGTCTTCAAACACAGGATCTAGATCCTATGGCTTTAGGGACAGTGGGCTGAGTGAGATAGAGGGACCCGTGTTTTTAGATGCAGCACTGTTAATTTTGCAATGAGATACGCTGTATAAGTAATATCAATGTTTTATCACTTTCTATGTCCCACAAAATTTCTTAACAACTTTCACAAAAAATCTGAGCTTATGTCTATGATGGTTTGAATTAACAGGATTGAATGTCAGGGCATTGATTGCTCTCTCTAGGATCTACAAAATATTGAACCTTAAGGAGAGAAAAGAAGAGACTGGATAATTGCACAGTACTATTCACTCCATCAGCTTGTTACACAAATCTTTGGTTGTTTGTTTATGAAGATTTAATGTTAAAGCATTGTGCACCATGGGGAAGCTGAAGTTCTTGGATGTCAACAGTCATCAAAATTATGTCACCATGATTAGAGAGTTTTTCAATTTTTTTAAATAATTACATTTAATAGGAATTACTTTGTAACTGTAGAAAAACAGGAACATGAGAAATCTAAAGCACTTCATTTTAAATACTTCTTTTTAGAATTTCAGTTGTTTTACACCTACCAAACAACATGATAATTTCTGTATTTGGTCAACAATTGCATTTTTGTTGGATTTAAGGACTGTATATGTTGCGTTACAAAAGCATTGTAATATTTTCAGCAAAAACATCTTGGTATCACTCTTGGTATATAGCACTAGGTGAACTTTTTCTTGGATAGATCACATTCAGAATCATTCTCACCCATTCTATCCAGACTTATTCTGGGCCAGGAAATCTGCGAGACACAAAGGATACAAAGGAAATGATTACCAGTTACTCGGGGGCTGAAGCAGGAGGCACTGGAGTTTGAGTTCAGGTCTGGGAAGCTTTGTGACACCCTACATCTCAAAATAAAAAATGGCTACGGATGTAGTTCAGTGGTAGGGAGCTTGTCTAGCATGTGCCAGGCCTCGGGTTTAATTCCACAGAAACCCCTGCCAACCTCGAGAAAAAGATGAGGAATAGAAATTTCCTGTCATTAACAGATGAAACAGGGCCAGGGATTTAGCTCAGTGGTTTTACCGCCTGGCTGCTGGGCAAGCGCGAAGAACCCCGAGTTCGATCCTTGGTACCAAAAAAAAAAAAAAAAGAGATGAAACACAAAACTTGCAGAAATATAAATATAAAATATTTATAATATAATTTAAATATAGATTTATAATATATTTATAGTATAATTTAAATATAAATTATAGACTATGTTAATTAAATATAGATTTCTTTTCTTGGCTGCTGTAATTTATCTTCTTAAGAAATGTTCTTAATACTATAAGAGATTATGGTTCAAAACAGTAATGTATTAAAGTGAATTATAAATAAAGCTAGTTTTTATTTTTCATAATTGGTGAATTTTTGTCTAAGTCAAATCCTAAGAAATAACCTCTTATTTGTGTATATGTCATATTAATATTTTTGAAGCATCTGCTCATTTAAAAAATTATTTGAGTTTGTTTGGTTTAATCAGCTTTTCCCAACTTGCTTAACCTCAGAGCCTTCCTTGTGAAATACATAAAAATATATAAAAAAATTCATGATGAAAAATGATAGAATAAGTAAGAGAAGCAAGACCAAAAGTTTTGTTCTCTAACCTGGGTGTTTTCCCATAACTACATGTGGCTGGCCAAGTAGTGACATGTGATGTGAAGTAAATGTCTTCACCTGGAGGTTGAGCTCATGGCCAGAGTCTTTCTATTCAGGTCTGAGGCCAAAAGATGAAATATTGATCAGAATGCAAAAATAGGTGCATTGGTGAGAGCACCAAAAGTTTCTAGAAAAATCCAAGACAAGTTTTCTAGAAACAAATAATGGCCAAGACTTTGGGCCCAACTCCTTGGGTACAAATTACCTTCAAATATATTAGCAACGTGAACTTCAAATATATTGGCTCACGTGTGTCTTAGTTTTTTAACATGTCACGTGGAAATACTATTAGAGGCCTGTACAATTTACAGTCACTAAACTGGACTAATACTGTTGAGGCTTTTAGAACAATGGATAGCACATAGAAAACACCACACTGAATTGTACCAATAAGTAATCTTGTAGTTTTTTGTCTTTATCATGTCTCTTAATTGACGAATTACCATTCCAGATACAAAATTCCAATTTTTTTATACAAATGCAAGTTCACTAGGCTGACACTCATCAAAAATATCATGCCTGAGGAGTTTTACAAAACAGTTTTATGGAATGAACAGAGTGAATGGAAACAATGGAGTGTTTCTTTATGCTGGCCAAATCTTCAGTTCATGTTCATATCCAATACCTTGGGGCATATTCTCTGGAGAAAACCAACTAACCACATGTAATGAGAACAACAGATTATTTTCTATATTGGTCTCTGTTGCCTCCAAATGTGTGCTTGTGGACCTTGGTTTTGAAATGTTAATCGTAACAGTGTATTTATTGAGCACTTACCATATGCCCTGTGTTCTTCTTAGGGATTTGTATGTAATTTGTTCAATGAATCCCTTTACAACAACCACATGAGTTCAGTGTTATTATTATACCCCATTTTATAGATGAGAAAAATAATATGAAATATCTTCTTACCACTAAACAATTTTAAAGTTTTATAATCTTTAAAAATATTGCAAAACGTTTTATTCTTTCAGCATAGAAGAAAGCAGTTAAAAGGAGAATCTTTCTAAAGATGGGGTTGTTGGGGAGAATAATTATAGCTTGCAGGTGGTGGATGGTTACAGCTTGTCAGTTACATACCAAGAACAGTATCTCTTTGATACTCACACAAACCTAGGAGGTTGCTATTATCACTCTGTGTTACAGAGAAGGAAACTGAAGTTCAGGGAGCTTAATTGACTTTGTCTATGTTCACAGTAAAATGTGATTCACTTATCTCTTAAAATGAGTTAAAATATGAGCACAAAATATAATATTTTCACTGAGGCTAGAGAGAGAACAGTAAATGCATGGGTAGACATGTAACAGATTGTCAAACACCAAAGGGTATTTCAGATCTTAGCTAAGAAAGCAGAACATAATTCCGAGCAGGGTTTTAATGGAAATTGTTTTTCCTACTCCTCATTTTCACAGACCAAAGACTAATTGTAGATTCCTTTATCTTGTTAAGAGCAAAGCATAGGAAAGTTACTCTAGTGTGTATTAAACAGGACAAATGGGAAGCAAACCTTTATTTAATTCAGTGTTTCCCATTGCAGGTACATGTACAAGTTCATCTCTGAATTGAACACTGACAATTTGATCTGTTGCTGCAATTACAGACATGGTCAGGAGGAAATTCACAGTGATGTCTCACTGCATCTATTTGAGTCAAAATGACATTAGAGCATTTTCCGAAAGGCATAAATATGTATGGTCTTAGCTATGTGCATACTTTGAAGTCACTACAATCCTATTTGAACAATGAATGCATTGTTTTTCTCACTTTGTGCAAAAAGCTTTCCATGAGTCTGTCTCTCCCCAGAGCAAAATAAATGTTTCAAGACTTTGTAATTATCATCTTGAAAACTTTCATGGCTTGGTTTAGTTATTTAAGTAAAAATCTTTACATTGTAGCAGGTATTATTTATTTTATTGAGGAAGTTGAGGGAAAAAAATCAACTAATTGTTAAGAAAAATCCAAGTTTATATTCAAGGTTTTCAGCATCACATATTGTGAAAACACAAAGACCTTGTTGTTCATGTTCTCTTTGTTGTAGTACTTAGATTTACTGCCTAAATATAAAATATTTGATGGCAAATTCCCTTTGTATACAAGGTATAAAAAACTAAAAAGAAATATGATTTCATTTTCTCTTGTAAATATATAAATAATGCCCAGATTAAAATTAATGACACATTGTGCCAATTTCAAATAGTTCATTGCTATATAATGTAGAGATTAGAATCCTGGGCTCTAGATGTCGGAAAACTTGTATTTCCGTCCCACTCAGTTATGCCACACTAACTGGTTGCATGACTATGAGCTAATAACTTTCCTCTTCTTTTTTTTTATATGTATTAAATCCTTTTATTGGTACATTGTAGGTATACAACACAATTACTTTTCTCATTGGGAATTGTATCTTTACATAATGCATCTTGATTCTTATTTTTTCCCATTCCTAGCCCTCCCTTCATGCCCTCCACCCATCCCTACTTACAAAGACTTTATTTCCATTTTATCCATTTCTCATCATTTTTCCGTTCCCTTCTTTCCTTTCCGCTGCCCCTCCCACTACCCCTACCCCTTTTGGACCTTTTCTTCCTATTTTACATTATCGATTATTCATTCTAATCATTGGTACATTTTAGGTATAAAATATAATGACATTCAACATTGGAAATTTGCATCTTTACATAGTATCCCTTGGTTCTTATTTTTCACCCTTACCCAGCCTCCTTCAACACCTCCAGTCCTCCCTATTTACAAAGATTTTGTTCCTATTTTTCCATTTTCTTCTATTAACCCCATTCCCTTCTGTCCTTTCCCCTAGCCCTCCCACTTCCTTCCCCTTTGCCCCTTTTTCCTATTTCACATGACCTATTATACACTTAGTCTTATTTACACTTTCAGTTTCTCACACCAGAGAAACTCATTTGGTATTTACACATGTGTGTCTATTTATTTCACTTAAGAGTATCGCCTCAGTGTGCATCCACTTAGCTATAAATGTCTCTAATTTATCATTATTTTTGATGGCTGAGTAGTACTCCATTTTATAAATAAACCACATTTTCTTGATCCAGTCTCCAGTTGATGGGCATTTGGGCTGTTTCCAAGTTTTAGCTATTACAAACTGTGCTGCTATGAACATGGGTGCACATATTATCACTGTGGTATGATTCTTTTAATTCTTTGGGGAAGATTCCCAGCAGTGGAAGAGTGGGGTCAAATGGGACTTCCAGTCCTTAGTTCTTTGAGGTATCTCCATATGATTTCAACACACTGGTTGCACCAGTCTACACTCCCACCAGCAGTGGAGCAGGGTTCTTTTTCCCACAGCCCCGCCAGCATTTGTTATTTGGTTGATTTCATGACAGCAGCCATTCTTTCTGGAGTGAAGTGGAATCTCAGCACTGTTTCCATTTTCATCTCTCAAATGACCAGTGATGTTGAACATTTTTTCATGTAATTATTTGCTCTTTCCACTTCTTTGTCTGAGAAATGTCTGTTCATGTCAGATGTCCATTTTTGGATTGGGTCTTTAAATTTAGGAGGTCTGATCTTTTTAAGTTCTTTATAGATTCGAGACAATAGACCTTTGTCTGAGAGGAAGAGCAGGTGAAGATTTTTTTCCCACATTGTGGGTTGTCTCTTCACACTGCTGGTGGTTTCTCTTGCTGTGCAGAAGCCTTTTAATAAGAAGAGATCCCATTTGTTGATTGTTTTGTGCTAGTTCATGGACAACTGAGGTTTTGTTCATAAGATCTTTTCCTACACCAATGTCTTCAAGGGTTCTACCTAACTTATGTTCCAACTGGTTCAGGGTTTCTCTTTTAATATTTAGATCTTTAATCCATTTTGATTTTAGTTTAGTGCATGGCGAGAGATATAGGTTTAGTTTAAATCTTTAGCAAGTTGAAGCCCAATTTTTAAAGCACCATTTATTAAAGAGGCTATCTTTTCCTCAACTGAGGGTGTTTGGCTTCCTTTATCGAAGATGAGATGGCTGAGTGTGTCTGGCCTTGTTTCTGCATCTTCTAATCTGTTCCCCTGCCCGTCATCAAGTCTGTTTCTTTGCCAGTACCATGCTGTTTTTATCACAGTAGCTTCTGTACTATAGTTTCAAGTTGGGATAGTGATATCCCCTGCCATGTCTCTGTCACGTAGAATTGCTTTGGCTATTCTGGGGCTCTTCTTGTTCCAAATGAATTTTTGGATTGTTTTCTTCAAGGTCTGTGAAGTATGCTGCTGGGATCTCAATTGGAATTGCATTAAATCTATATAGCAGTTTTGGAAGTATGGCCTTTTTCACTATATTAATCCTTCCTACCCAGGAGCAGGGGATGTCTGTCCGTTTTTCTGATATCATCTTCAATCTCTCTTTTCAGAGTGCCATAGTTTTTCAGAGAAGAGGTCTTTGATTTCTTTCATTAGGTTGATTCCTAGGTATTTCAGTTTTTTGGATGCTATTGTGAAAGGAATTATTTGCCCTATTTCTCTCTCAGTGAGTCTGTCATTGGTGTAGAGGAAAGCTATTGATTTTTTGTGTGTTGACTTGTAACCAGATACTTGATGACTGAATTGGTTTTTAAGTCTAGAAGACTTTTGGTGGAGTTCTTGGGGTGTTCTATATAGAGTATCATGGCATCTGCAAATAATGACAATTTGACTTCTTCATTTCCTATCTTTATTCCTTTTATTTCTTTCTCTTGTCTAATTGCTGTGGCTAATGTTTTCAAAATATATTGAACAAGAATGGTGATAGTGGACATCTTTATCTTGTTCCTGAATTTCAGTGTGAAGGATTTATGTTTTTGATATTTTAGTATGATATTGGCTGTTGGGTTTTCATAGATGGCTTCTATCAGTTTGAGGTAGAGACCATCTATTCAATTTCTGTAGGGTTTTTATCATAAATGCATGTTGGATTGTGTCAAATGCTTTTTCTGCATCTATAGAGATAATCATATGGTTTTTGTCCTTGGCT